>NC_091995.1:96106306-96357678 GCF_044704955.1 Pristiophorus japonicus
GGGGGGAAGAGGGGGTAATGGCGGGGGGGAAGAGGGGGTAATGGCGGGGGGGGAAGAGGGGGTAATGGTGGGGGAGAGGGGGTAATGGTGGGGGGGGAGGGGGCAATGGTGGGGGGGGGGGCTAGTTGAGGGGGGTGGTGTGGGGCTTTTTGGGAGGGGTGGGGGAGGCGCTAGTTGAGGGGGGGTGGGGGAGGGGTTAGTTGAGGGGGGTGGGGGAGGCGCTAGTTGAGGGTGGGGGTAGTTGAGGGGGGGGGGAAAGAGGGGGTAATTATGGGGGTCATTGCCCAATTGCGGCCTCCCCTCCCCCGCCGCCCACAAACTCCTCACAAACTCACCGCAAAGGCAGAATGTTCTGGAAACTGCCGGTTTCCCATCGGTTCTCGGGATTCCCCCCGGTCCCGCTCCCGCTCTCCCTCCGATGCTGACGGTGAATTTCCCCCTTCAGGGATGTTCTCGCCCCGCTCCGCCGCAGGGAATTCGCGCACAAACTTTCTCGCCGAGCATCACAACACAACTCCGCGCCGCGCCTCCCCTCTGCCCCCCGCCATTGGCCGCCGCCTCGCCGCCCCCATTGGCCACCCGCCGCGTCTGTCAAGCCCGGCCGTTCGCTCTATTGGTCCAACCCCGCGTCCATCAGCATCCCCCGCTCTGTCCCGCGCCCGATTGGCTAGCCCCGGCTGTCACTCAAGCAAAATTAGCTCCCCTCCCGCCTCTCCCTTGCAGTCAACATTACCTCATCCGGAGCTCGACGTACGATTGGTCCGTCGCTCTGTCGATCAGAGCGTTGCCCGGCCAATCCACGGTTCACCCCCTTCTTTCTCCTTGCCAATCTGATTGGCCGGCCCCACGATCAATCGCCATGCCTCCCGTGCGCGTTCTCTCACCCGCCGTCTTCTCATTGGCCGATAGCGCCATTACCTCATCGGAAGGCGGCGCGGCCCATAGGCTGAGGCGGCCGTCGATCAAAATCCAGTCCACGGCCCGCTCATGCTGGGCGGCCATTGGCTCGCCTCGAGTGGACACGGGGCGGGCGATAGGAGGCGGGGGACGTCAATCACAGCAGGGGAGCCCGCCACGTGGGTACGGCGGCCTGCTATTGGCTGCTGTGTCTGGGGGCCCAGGAGCCCAGCAGAGGGCAGTGGCCAACACAGCTCTACCTCAGCAAAGCCCTCTTAACACAAATTGTGCAATCACCTCAATGCTCCTTAACATCAACAACATATTGTGTCCCAGCTGACAAAAATACAATGCAGGAGGCCGGATATTCCACATTCATTTTCAATTTTTTGAAAAGGAGAACTTGCATTTATATAGCGCCTAACACGTCCTTGGGATGTCCCAAAGCAATTTTCAGCCAATGACGTACATTTTTGACGTGTGGTCACTGTTGTAATGTGGGAAATGCGGCAGACAATTTACACACAGCAAGATCCCACACACAGCAATGTGATAATGACCCAGATAATCTGTTTTAGTGATGTTGATTGAGGGATAAATATTGGCCCCAGGACACCGGGGAGAACTCCCCTGCTCTTCTTCAAAATAGTGTCATGGGATCTTTTACATCCACCTGAGAGAGCAGACGGGACCTCGGTTTAACGACTCATTTGAAACAGGGCACCTCCGACAGTGCAGCGCTCCCTCAGTACTGCCCCTCCGATAGTGCGGTGCTCCCTCAGTACTGTCCCTCCGACAGTGCGGCGCTCCCTCAGTACCGCCCCTCCGACAGTGCAGCGCTCCCTCAATACTGCCCCTCCGACAGTGTGGCACTCCCTCAGTACTGTCCCTCCGACAGTGCGGCGCTCCCTCAGTGCCGCCCCTCCGACAGTGCAGCGCTCCCTCAGTACTGCCCCTCCGACAGTGTGGCACTCCCTCAGTACTGTCCCTCCGACAGTGCAGCGCTCCCTCAGTACCGCCCCTCCGACAGTGCAGCGCTCCCTCAGTACTGCCCCTCCGACACTCCCTCAGTACTGCCCCTCCGACAGTGCAGCACTCCCTCAGTACTGCCCCTCCGACAGTGCGGCGCTCCCTCAGTACCGCCTCTCCGACAGTGCGGCGCTCCCTCAGTACTGCCCCTCCGACAGTGCGGCGCTCCCTCAGTACTGCCCCTCCGATAGTGCGGCGCTCCCTCAGTACCGCCTCTCCGACAGTGCGGCGCTCCCTCAGTACCGCCTCTCCGACAGTGCGGCGCTCCCTCAGCACTGCACTGGGTGTGTCAGCCTGGATATTTGTGCTCAAGTGTCTGGAGCGGGACTTGAACCCACGACCTTCTGACTCAGAGGTAAGGGTGCTACCAACTGAGCCACAGCTGATACAAAGCACTTTACAGCCAACTATTGAAGTGTAGTCACTATTGTAATCATACAATCACAGCACGGTTACAGCACAGGAGGAGGCCATTCGGCCTGTCGAGCCCGTGCCGGCCCTCTGCAAGAGCACCTCAGCCAGTCCCACTCCCCCCGCCCTTTCCCCGTAACTCTGCAATTTGTTTTCCTTCAGGATCTTACCCAACTCCCTTTTGAAAGCCACGATTGAGTCTGCCTCCACCACCCTCTCAGGCAGCGCATTCCAGATCCTAACCACTCGCTGCGTAAAAAAGCTTTTCCTTATGTCGTCTTTGGACTTTCTGCCAATCGCCTTAAATCTGTGTCCTCTGGTTCTCGACCCTTCCACCAATGGGAACAGTTTCTCTCTATCTGCACTGTCGGAGGTGCCGTCTTTCAGACGTTAAACCGAGGCCCCGTCTGCTCTCTCAGGTGGATGTAAAAGATCCCATGGCACTATTTTGAAGAAGAGCAGGCGAGTTCTCCCCGGTGTCCTGGGGCCAATATTTATCCCTCAACCAACATCACTAAAACAGATTATCTGGGTCATTATCACATTGCTGTGTGTGGGAGCTTGCTGTGCGCAAATTGGCTGCTGCGTTTCTCACATTACAACAGTGACTACACTTCAAAAGTACTTCATGGGCTGTAAACGCTTTGGAACGGCGGGTCGTCGTGAAAGGCGCTATATGAATGCTTGTCTATCTTTTTTACATAGTGGTGTTGTTACTGGACCAGTAATCCAGGGGCCAGGACTAATGATCCGGAGACACAAGTTCAAATCCCACCACGGCACCTGTGGAATTTAAATTCAGTTCATTAAATAAATCGGGAATAAAATGTCAGTATCAGTAACGGTGACCATGAAACTACCGGATTGTTGGAAAAACCCATCTGGTTCACTGATGTCCCTTCAGGGGAGGAAATCTGCCGCCCTTACCCGGTCTGGCCGATATGTGACTCCAGACCCACAGCAATGGGGTTGACTCTTAACTGCCCTCTGGAATGGCCCAGTGACACACTGAGTTGTCAACAAGGCGGCTCACCACCACCTTCTCCAGGGCAAATAGAAATGGTTCCAGCAGATTGGAAAACCGCAAATGTAACGCCCCTATTTAAGAAAGGAGGGAGACAGAAAGCAGGAAACTATAGACCGGTTAGGCTAACATCTGTCGTTGGGAAAATGGTAGAGTCCATCATTAAGGAAGCAGTAGCAGGACATTTAGAAAATCATTATGCAGTCAGGCAGAGTCAGCATGGTTTTATGAAGGGGAGGTCATGTTTGACAAATTTGCTGAAGTTCTTTGAGGATGTAACGAGCAGGGTGGATAAAGGGGAACCAGTGGATGTGGTGTATTTGGACTTCCAGAAGACATTTGACAAGGTGCCACATAAAAGGTTACTGCACAAGATAAAAGTTCACGGGGTTGGGGGTAATATATGAGCATGGATAGAGGATTGGCTAACTAACAGAGAACAGAGAGTCAGGATAAATGGGTTATTTTCCGGTTGGCAAACAGTAGTGGGGTGCGGGAGGGATCAGTGCTGGGGTCTCAACTATTTACAATCTATATTAATGACTTGGATGAAAAGACCGTGTGTAACGTAGCCAAATTTGCTGATGATACAGAGATAAGTGGGAAAGCAAGTTGTGAGGAAGACACAAATAATCTGCAAACGGATATATACAGGCTAAGTGAGTGGGCAAAAATTTGGCAGATGGAATATAATGTGGGCAATATGAGGTTATCCACTTTGATAGGAAAAATAAAAAAGCAAATTATTATTTAAATGGCGAGAGATTACGAAATGCTGTGGTATAGACGGATCTGGGGGTCCTTGTACATGAAACACAAAAAGTTAGTATGCAGGTACAGCAAGTAATTCGGAGGGCAAATGGAATGTTGGCCTTTATTGCGAGGGGGGATGGAGTATAAAAGCAGAGAAGTCCTGCTACAACCGTACAGGGTATTGGTGAGGCCACACCTGGAGTACTGCGTACTGTTTTGGTCTCCGTATTTAAGGAGGGATATACTTGCATTGGAGGCAGTTCAGAGAAGGTTCACCAGGTTGATTCCGGAGATGAAGGGGTTGTCATATGAGGAGAGGTTGAGCAGGTTGGGCCTATATTGATTGGAGTTTAGAAGAATGAGAGGTGATCTTACTGAAGCGTATAAGATTCTGAGGGGGCTTGACAGGGTAGATGCAGAGAGGATGTTTCCCCTCGTGGGGGAATCTAGAACTAGGGGGCATAGTTTCAGAATAAGGGGTCGCCCATTTAAAACAGAGATGAGGAGGAATTTCTTCTCTCAGAGGGTTGTAAATCTGTGGAATTCTCTGCCCCAGAGAGCTGTGGAGGCTGGGTCATTGACTTAAGGCGGAGATAGACAGATTTTTGAACGATGGGGGGTCAAGAGTTATGGGGAATGGGCGGGGAAGTGGAGCTGAGTCCAGGATCAGATCAGCCATGATCTTATTGAATGGCGGAGCAGGCTCGAGGGGCCGAATGGCCGACTCCTGCTCCTATTTCTTATGTTCTTATGGGCAATAAATGCCGGCCTTGCCAGGTGATGCCCACCTCCCATGAATGAATTAGTTTTTTTGATCTATCCAGGGCTGTTGCTCCCGGCAGCTTCCTGGAGATTAATCGTCAATTCCTGAAGCCTCCGGGGCAATGCTGGAGGATTGGTGACCCCCGCCCCGTACCCCGCACCCAGTGGGTGATTTGTACCGTGGGGAGAAGCCTGTCAGCCCAGGCCCCGGGGCCAATATCTGGGGGCCTGGTGTCGGGAGGCCTTAGAAACTGGGCGGTGGGGGGGGGGGGGGGAATTAAATATTTTGAAGAATATGCAGATAAAGAAGATAAATAAGTTGGATTCCAGCGTCCGAAGCACAAAGGGGCTGGTAAGATTCGCTGTTCCGCCCCCTCCTTCTGGTTGCCATGGTATTAGTTTGGTGCATTCCTGGTGTTGCACCACTGCCAGCAGGTGGCACTCTCAGAGAGACATTGCACCGGTGAAATGCTCCGGCTGAGAGAGATGGTTGTGTTAAAGGGTGGGCAGAGTCTGGGGCAGAGTTGGGCTCAGGTAGCTGTGGCTACACGTTGCACGACGCGATGGTTTTACTCTGTGTGCCGTTTCCTCAGGAGGAAACAAAACCTTTCCATTTACCAGCCTCCCCTTCTTTCTGTTGGGCAACCCCCAGAGCACAATGGGCTGGCGTCTGTCAATCAGGGTCAAGCACAAGATCATTTCTATAGCGCCTTTAACGTAGTGAAACGTCCCAAGGCGCTACACAGGAGTGTTAGGCGATAAAAATTTGACACCGAGCCGCAGTAGAAATTAGCGCAGGTTCACAGAGGTGGGTTATAAGGAGCGTCTCGAAGGAGGAAAGAGAGGTAGAGAGACGGAGAGGTTTAGGGAGGGAGTTCCAGAGCTTGGGGCCCAGGCAACAGAAGGCACGGCCACCGATGGTGGAGCGATTATAATCAGGGATGCTCAGGAGGGCAGAATTAGAGGAGTGCAGAGATCTCGGGGGGGGTTTGTGGGGCTGGAGGAGATTACAGAGATAGGGAGGGGGCGAGGGCCATGGAGGGATTTGTAAACAAGGATGAGAATTTTGAAATCGAGGTGTTGCCGGACCGGGAGCCAATGTAGGTCAGCGAGCACAGGGGGTGATAGGTGAACGGGACTTGGTGCGAGTTAGGACACGGGGCAGCGAGCACAGGGGGTGATGGCTGAGCGGGTCTCGGTGTGAGTTAGGACATGGGGCAGTGAGCACAGGGGGTGATGGGTGAGTGGGACTGGGTGCGAGTTAGGACACGGGGCAGCGAGCACAGGGGGTGATGGCTGAGCGGGACTCGGTGCGAGTTAGGACATGTGGCAGCGAGCACAGGGGGTGATGGGTGAGTGGGACCAGTGCGAATTAGGACATGGGGCAGTGAGCACAGGGGGTGATGGGTGAGCGGGATTCGGTGCGAGTTAGGACATGGGGCAGTGAGCACACGGGGTGATGGGTGAGCGGGATTCGGTACGAGTTAGGACATGGGGCAGTGAGCACAGGGGGTGATGGGTGAGCAGGACTTGGTGCGAGTTAGGACACGGGGCAGCGAGCACAGCGGGTGATGGGTGAGTGGGACTTGGTGCGAGTTAGGACACGGGGCAGTGAGCACAGGGGGTGATGGGTGAGCGGGACTTGGTGCGAGTTAGGACACGGGGCAGCGAGCACAGCGGGTGATGGGTGAGTGGGACTCAATGTGAGTTAGAACATGGGGCAACCGAGTTTTGGATCACCTGTAGTTTACGTCAGGTAGAATGTGGGAGGCCAGCCAGGAGTGTGTTGGAATAATCAAGTCTGGAGGTAATAAAGACATAGATGAGGGCTTCAGCAGCGGATGAGCTGAGGTAAGGGGCGGGGACGGGCGATGTTACGGAGGTGGAAATAGGGACACACTCCAATAACATTCAACATTGCCCCCGCTTTGGGAACAGGAATCCTAAATCACACATGTCTGGGATTCCCTGCCTGAACCTCTCCTGTCTCTCCTCCTTAAACCTTACCTCTGTGACCGAGCTTCTGACCGAATATCTCCTTATACAGCTCGGTGTCAAATTTTGTTCTAAACACTCCTGTGAAGCACCTTGGGACATTTTACCATGTTAAAGGCGCTATATAAATACAAGTTTTTGTTGTTGACTTGTTTTTTTACTTTCCTGTCACTTAGGGTCGGGGCGTGTGGTCAGTGAAAGGCCATGTATTAACAGGAGTCAGGTGTTGCTGAGACGTTAAGGACCTGGAGTGTGGCACAGAGAGCAGGTACACCTGAGCGGTGAAGACAAGAGCTGGCCGGGGAATGGTTCCTGCACTGTCAATGGTATTGCACTGTCAATGACCAGTGCTTAACATTGATTATAAGGATCCCAGCATTTTATGTTCTCAGGGTTTTCCAACAGCCAAGCCCCCAGTCCCAGTGGTACCATGGTGAGGGGGGCATCAGGGAGAGCCCCGGGAGGAGAGGGGAGTGTAGGGGTGGCTCAGAGTCCCGCGAGCGCGGGGGGTGGGGAGATGTAATGTGTGTCCCTGTGTGGATGCTCACAGCGGGACCTGGGAGTCCTGGTGCATGAAACACAAAAGGATAGTATGCAGGTACAGCAAGTGATCAGGAAGGCAAATGGTATCTTGGCCTTTATTGCAAAGGGGATGGAGTATAAAAGCAGGGAAGTCTTGCTACAGCTACACAGGGTATTGGTGAGGCCACACCTGGAGTACTGCGTGCAGTTTTGGTTTCCATATTTATGAAAGGATATACTTGCTTTGGAGTCAATTCAGAGACGGTTCACTCGGTTGATTCCGGGGATGAGGGAGTTGACTTATGAGGAAAGGTTGAGTAGGTTGGGCCTCTACTCATTGGAATTCAGAAGAATGAGAGGCGATCTTATCGAAACGTATAAGATTATGAGGGGGCTTGACAAGGTGGATGCAGAGAGGATGCTTCCACTGATGGAGGAGACTAGAACTAGGGGGCATGATCTTAGAATAAGGGGCCGCCCATTTCAAACTGAGATGAGGAGAAATTTCTTCTCTCAGAGGGTTGTAAATCTGTGGAATTCAGAGAGCTGTGGAAGATGGGACATTGAATAAATTTAAGAAAGAAATAGACCGTTTCTTAAACGATAAGGGGATAAGGGGTTATGGGGAGTGGGCGGGGAAGTGGAGTTGAGGCCAAGATCAGATGAGCCATGATCTTATTAAATGGTGGAGCAGGCTCGAGGGGTTGTATGGCCTACTCCTGCTCCTATTTCTTATGTTCTTATGTTTGTGGAGCTGTTGCACTGTGAGTAGTTTAGCCAGTCATGTGATGTTCATAAGACGCAATAAAACCCCAGCCAGTTGGGTTCGGGGGATCCACGATGGGGCAGGTGGTTGTGAGCCTGGTGGATGAACCGGTAACGGGTAGTGTGATTGTTAAACCTTTTGCTAATAAACCAGCTCATTCTCAATAGCAATGTGTTGCTATGGATTCTTAAACAAGGAACCCATGAAGCAAATACATGACAGGCAGGGGGAGGGGGATGGGGAGGAGGGGGGGGCTCAGAGTCCCATCCACAGCAGCTCTTGTTCAACACCGGATTCCCACAACCTGGGCATGGGTTCCCAGTGATGGTCCATGGCATCAGTGATTGCATCGTCAACTATTGCTAGGTCCAACTGCTCGATGCCGGGGCAGTACTGAGGGAGAGCCGCACTGTCGGAGGGGCAGTACTGATGGAGTGCCGCACTTTCGGAGGGGCAGTACTGAGGGAGCGGCGCACTGTCGGAGGGGCAGTGCTGAGGGAGCGCCGCACTGTCGGAGGGGCAGTACTGATGGAGTGCCGCACTGTCGGAGGGGCAGTACTGAGGGTGTGCCGCACTGTCGGAGGGGCAGTACTGAGGGAGCGCCGCACTGTCGGAGGGGCAGTACTGAGGGAGCGGCGCACTGTCGGAGGGGCAGTACTGAGGGAGCGGCGCACTGTCGGAGGGGCAGTGCTGAGGGAGCGCCGCACTGTCGGAGGGGCAGTACTGAGGGAGCGCCGCACTGTCGGAGGGGCTGCACTGAGGGAGCGGCGCACTGTCGGAGGGGAAGTACTGAGGGAGTGCCGCACTGTCGGAGGGGCAGTACTGAGGGAGTGCTGTACCGTTGGAGGTGCTGTCTTTCAGATGAGACGTTAAACCGAGGCCCCGTCTGCCCTCTCAGGTGGATATAAAAGATCCTATGGCACTATTTAGAAGAAGAGCAGGGGAGTTATCCCCGGTGTCCTGGGGCCAATATTTATCCCTCAATCAACATCAATAAAACAGATTATCTGGTCATCTTACAGGGTTTGATTCTATCGACACCTTCACACACACATGGACCTTCAGGTGGGAGGGGAGTTCGGGGCAGGGAGGGTGACGGGGGAGGGCGAGGGGAGGGGAGGGGGAGTTCGGGACGGGGGGGGGGGGCGGTGGCGAGGGGGGAGGGGGGATATCAGCGGTCAGGAGCACGGATTCTGGTTGACCCCTCCCTGACCCAGGGCGGTTAGTTCGGCCTCGACCTGGGAACGGGATTGTGGCATTGCGCGGACTGAAAAAAACAAATAAAAAGAGCACGCTGTAAATCTCGACGGGTCAGGCAGCGCCTGTGGAGGGAGAAACAGAGTTAACATTTCGGGCGAATGTTCGAGATACGACAGGTTTTTAAGCAAAGTGCGAGGGCGGGGTGGAGGGGAAAGAGGGGAGGGGAGGAAAGAACAAAGGGGAAGGTCTGTGATCGGGGGGAAGACAGGAGAGATTAGAGAGACAAAAGGGATGATGGGGAAAAGTGAGATGGTAATGGCACAAGTTAGGAAACAAAAGCTGAGTCTTGAGAGGGTGTGAATGGCAGAATCATCAGCCACCGTGGGGAAGAGAGAAAAAAAGGGGCCAAGGGGAAAAAGATATGGGCCGAGGTTACGGTCTGCAATTGTTTGAACTGGATGTTGAGTCCAGAAGGCTGTAAAGTGCCTAAACGACAGACGAGGTGCTGTCCCTCGAGCTTGCGTTGGAACAGTGTAGGAGGCCGAGGACGGAGAGGTCAGAGTGCGAGTGGAGCGGGGAATTAAAGTGACAGGCATCCGGAAGCTCAGGGTCACACTTACGGACTGAACGGAGGTGTTCCACAAAGCGGTCACCCAATCTACACTCGGTCTCCCCAATGTAGAGGAGACCACAAAAAACCCCACCGTGTGTGTGCACAAAGCACAGCTCGTGTTTGTTCGAACAGCATTAACTGCAATCACTCACAGCATTGATCATGCATTTCCTTCCATAGGGTCCCCCTTTAATTGGTTCTGGTTTATTTTCTGTTTATTGATTCTTTGTGCACAGAATAAAGATTGCTTTACCAAACTGCTAAACACGAACGTTTTGCAGTTTATTGACTGTCCCCTCTCCATTGACAAGACTGGCTGAGCCTATTCCATCTCTGGGGCTTCCAGTCAGGTCCATTATCATATTGTCAACGCAGAGCACAGCACAGTCACTCAGTCAGTGGATGAGAGGGAGGAAGGGCTGCAGATTAGGATTCACCAACAAAACAAATCCCAGTGTCTCAGCATACACGGATCTCAGCTAGAAGGTCACAAGGAGCCCATGTAAACTGCAGCTGATCCAAAACTCTAACCCGCTCACCCATCGCCCCCTGTGCTCGCTGCCCCGTGTCCTAACTCGCACCGAGTCCCACTCACCCATCGCCCACTGTGCTCGCTGCCCCGTGTCCTAACTCGCACCGAGTCCCACTCACCCATTGCCCCCTGTGCTCGCTGCCCCGTATCCTAACTCGCACCCAGTCCCACTCACCCATCACCCCCTGTGCTCACTGTCCCGTGTCCTAACTCGCACCAAGTCCCACTCACCCATCACCCCCTGTGCTCGCTGCCCCTGTGTCCGAACTCGCACCAAGTCCCACTCATCCATCACCCCCTGTGCTCACTGACCCGTGTCCTAACTTGCACCAAGTCCCACTCATCCATCACCCTCTGTGCTCGCTGCCCCATGTCCTAACTCGCACCGATTCCCACTCACCCATCACCCCCTGTGCTCGCTGCCCTGTGTCCTAACTCGCACCAAGTCCCGCTCACCCATCACCCCCTGTGCTCGCTGCCCCGTGTCCTAACTCGCACCAAGTCCCGCTCACCCATCACCCGCTGTGCTCACTGCCCCGTGTCCTAACTCGCACCAAGTCCCGCTCACCCATCACCCCCTGTTGTTGGCTGCAGACTCCAAAATCTGCCATTTCCTGCTCTCCATTTTATCAAGTCATCGAAACCTGCCCTTCAGTACACTGACCCTCCCACTGAAGCCCCTCCCTCAGTAACCCTCCCACTGAAGCCCGTCCCTCAGTACACTGACCCTCCCACTGAAGCCCCTCCCTCAGTAACCCTCCCACTGAAGCCCCTCTCTCAGTACACTGACCCTCCCACTGAAGCCCCTCTCTCAATACACTGACCCTCCCACTGAAGCCCCTCCCTCAGTACACTGACCCTCCCACTGAAGCCCCTCCCTCAGAACTTTGACCTGCCCACTGAAGCCCCTCCCTCAGTAACCCTCCCACTGAAGCCCCTCCCTCAGTAACCCTCCCACTGAAGCCCCTCCCTCAGTACACTAACTGACCCACTGAGACCTACCCTACCCCTTCCTACCTTAATTCTGATTGTATGTGGAATAACTCCAATGTTCCAGCTCGTTTACCTTACTTGGTAGATTAGCGCAAACATTTAGCACTCTTCTGTCATCGATGTATTTTTCACCAATTTCCTTGAAGCCTTTTGGTCCTGTTTTCTAGCTCTCCTTCGCAGACAAGGCAGAGCCAGATTATTGATGTACTTTGGTGAGGAGCCTCAGCCTTCCTTGCTCCCATTTGTAAAAATGAATCTTCTTTGGCCTTCCCTCACAGCTTGTCTGCCTTACACTTGCCGTCCGTTGTGCGCACGTTTTGTGCCGAGACTCCAAACTGAAATGGGACACAGCTCGAAGAGACGGAACGAGAAAGGACCCACTGACTGTGCTCCAACACAGAACGTGGGCAGTCCCGGGACTATGACATGATCCTGGATGACCTTGAGGTCACAACCTATGTCAATGATTTGGATGAGGGGACCGAATGTAATATATCCAAGTTTGCTGATGATACACAGCTAGGTGGGAATGTAAGTTGTGAGGAGGGATACAAAGAGGCTTCACGGGGATATAGACAGTCTGAGTGAGTGGGTAAGAACATGGCAAATGGAATATAATGTGGAGAACTGTGAAGTTATCCACTTTGGGAGTAAAAATAGAAAAGCAGAGTATTTTTTAAATGGAGAGAGATTATGAAATGTTGGTGTTCAGGGGGACCTGGGTGACCTTGTACACCAATCACTGAAAGTTAACCTGCGGGTACAGCAAGCAGTTAAAGCAAATGGTATGTTGGCCTTTATTACAGGAGGATTTGAGTATAAGAGTAAAGATGTCTTACTGCAATTATACAGGGCCCTGGTGAGACCACACCTGGAGTATTGTGCACCGTTCTGGTCTCCTTACCTAAGGAAGGATATACTTGCCACAGAGGGAGTGCAACGAAGGTTCACCAGACTGATTCCTGGGATGGGGGGATTGTCCTATGAGGAGAGATTGAGCAGACTAGGCTGATATTCCCTATGAGTTCAGAAGAATGAGAGGTGATCTCATTGAAACATACAACATTCTTACAGGGCTTGACAGGGTAGATGCAGGGAGGGTGTTTCCCCCCGGGCTGGGGAGTCTAGAACCAGGGGTCACAGTCTCAGGATAAGGGCTCGGCCATTTAGGACTGAGATGAGGAGGAATACCTTCACTCAGAGGGTGGTGAATCTTTGGAATTCTCTGCCCCAGAGGGCTGTGGAGGCTCAGTCGTTGAGTATATTCAAGGCTGAGATCGATAGATTTTTGGATATTAAGGATATTATGGAGATATGGGGATCGGGCGGGAAAGTGGAGTTGAGGCAGAAGATCAGCCATGATTTTATTGAATGACGGCGCAGGCTCGAGAGGCCAAATCCTGTTCCTATTTCTTATGTTCTTATGTTTAAGGCACTCCTACCTCTTTGACCAAGCTTTTGGCCAACTGCCCTGATATCTCCTCATATGGCTTGGTGTCAAAGTTTGGTTTATAGTACTCCTGCGAATAGCCTTGGGACATTTTACTATGTTAACGGTGCTATATAAATACCAGTTGTTGTTGTGTTAGCTCAGACGCACATGTCCATGATTCCGATCCTGTCCTCAACTGAGGGCTAACCTCTCGGACTATCCAGTGGGTCCCTTGGCTAGTGACAGGAGTGGGAAATTGTCCGAATTTGACTTTCCTCACCCCTGCATGCTAGAGGCCAATTGGAGCCCATCCTAATGCTGCCTCAGCTGACTACCAACAACAACTTGTATTTATATAGTGCCTTTAACGTAAGGCGCTTCACAGGAGTATTATGAGACAAAATATTTGACACTGAGCCACATAAGGAGAAATTAGCGCAGGTGACCAAAAGCTTGGTCAAAGAGGTAGGTTTTAAGGAGCATCTTGAAGGAGGAGAGAGAGGTAGAGAGGTTTAGGGAGGGAGTTCCAGAGCTTGGAGCCCAGGCAACAGAAGGAACGGCCACCGATTGTGGAGCGATTCTAATCAGGGATGATCAGGAGGGCAGACTTAGAGGAGCGCAGACATCTTGGGGGGTTGTGGGGCTGGAGGAGATTACAGAGATAGGGAGGGGCGAGGCCATGGAGGGATTTGTAAACAGGAATTTTGAAACTGAGGCGTTGCTTAACCGGGAACCAATGTAGGTCAGCGAGCACAGGGGGTGATGGGTGAGTGGGACTTGGTGCGAGTTAGGACACGGGGCAGCAAGCACACGGGGTGATGGGTGAGCGGGACTCGGTGCGAGTTAGGACACGGGGCAGCGAGCACAGGGGGTGATGGGTGAGCGGGACTCGGTGTGAGTTAGGACACGACGCAGCGAGCACAGGGGGTGATGGGTGAGTGGGACTCGGTACGAGTTAGGACACGGGGCAGCGAGCACAGGGGGTGATGGGTGAGCAGGATTTGGTGCGAGTTGAGACACGGGGCACAGGGGATGATGGGTGAGTGGGACTCGGTGCGAGTTAGGACACGGGGCAGTGAGCACAGGGGGTGATGGGTGAGTGGGACTCAGTACGAGTTAGGACACGGGGCAGCGAGCACAGGGGGTGATGGGTGAGTGGGACTTGGTGCGAGTTAGGACATGGGGCAGCGAGCACAGTGGGTGATGGGTGAGTGGGACTCGGTACGAGTTAGGACACAGGGCAGTGAGCACAGGGGGTGATGGGCGAGCAGGATTTGGTGCGAGTTGGGACACGGGGCACAGGGGGTGATAAGTGAGCGGGACTCGGTGCGAGTTAGGACACGGGGCAGCGAGCACAGGGGGTGATGGGTGAGTGGGACTCGGTGCGAGTTAGGATACGGGGCAGCGAGCACAGGGGGTGATGGGTGAGTGGGACTCGGTGCGAGTTAGGACACGGGGCAGCGAGCACAGGGGGTGATGGGTGAGCGGGACTCGGTGAGAGTTAGGACACGGGGCAGTGAGCACAGGGGGTGATGGGTGAGCGGGACTCGGTGAGAGTTAGGACACGGGGCAGCGAGCACAGGGGGGGATGGGTGAGCGGGACTTGGTGCGAGTTAGGACACGGGGCAGCGAGCACAGGGGGTGATGGGTGAGTGGGACTTGGTGCGAGTTAGGACACGGGGCAGCGAGCACAGGGGGTGATGGGTGAGTGGGACTCGGTGCGAGTTAGGACACGGGGCAGCGAGCACAGGGGGTGATGGGTGAGCGGGACTCGGTGAGAGTTAGGACACGGGGCAGCGAGCACAGGGGGTGATGGGTGAGCGGGACTTGGTGTGAGTTAGGACACGGGGCAGCGAGCACAGGGGGTGATGGGTGAGCAGGACTTGGTGCGAGTTAGGACACAGGGCAGCGAGCACAGGGGGTGATGGGTGAGCGGGACTTGGTGTGAGTTAGGACACGGGGCAGTGAGCACAGGGGGTGATGGGTGAGCAGGACTTGGTGCGAGTTAGGACACAGGGCAGCGAGCACAGGGGGTGATGGGTGAGCGGGACTCGGTGAGAGTTAGGACACGGGGCAGCGAGCACATGGGGTGATAGGTGAGCGGGACTTGGTGCGAGTTAGGACACGGGGCAGCCGAGTTTTGGATCACCTCTAGCTTACGTAGGGTAGAATGTGGGAGGCCAGCCAGGAGTGCGTTGGAATAGTCAAGTCTGGAGGTAACAAAGGCATGGATGAGGGTTTCCGCAGCGGATGAGCTGAGGCAGGGGCAGAGACGGGCGATGTTACGGAGGTGGACATAGGCCAATGGAATCTGGGATCTTCGTGGGCTGACTGGATCACCACATCCGGTTATCTCAACCGAGTGTTTACAGAATATCATAGCTGCAATGAACACTGTCTCGCTGTGGGAGATCCCAATTTGTCATCCCTCCCTAACAGCACTGTGGGAGCATCTTCACCACACGGACTGCAGCGGTTCAAGAAGGCAGCTCACCACCACCTTCTCAAGGGGAAATTAGGGATGGGCAATAAATGCCGGCCTTGCCAGCGACGCCCACATCCCAGGAACGAATTTTTAAAAATACACTCTTTCCAGCACGGGTCCCTGGAAAGCAACAGAAACCTCAGCTGATTTCCCCCCCTCCTGCTCCAAGACATAACTCGGCGGGGGTGGGTGGGGGTCGGGCGGCAGTGAGACACACAGATGCTCCCCAAGCCTTGCCCTGGCCCAGAGTAGCTAACTGAGCACGGAGATAGAAGCAATCCAGGTCCGCTCCGCTCCGTGTCCACACTGGAAACAGGAGGCTGCACTTACCAAGCAGGCCACCGGGGGAGCTCCACACCCAGTCAATCCACCCCACCAAAACAGTCCCCCACTGCCCAGTTGCCAATATAGAGCAGGCAAGCTCCTAAATCATGCACAACACCATTAGCATTCGCTCCCTGTTTAACCGCTTCGGGTTAGAGAGCTGGTAGCAGAGAGGAGAAGGAGCCTGCCAGCAGTTTAAAGAGCTGTTCTGCGACATCTGTGCATTTGTGTCTCTCTGGTCTTGTGTAGTCATCAGCATCATAAGCAGTCCCTCGGAATCGAGGAAGACTTGCTTCCACTCTTAGCATGAGTCCTCAGGTGGCTGAACAGTCCAATACGAGAACCACAGTCCCTGTCACAGGTGGGACAGACAGTGGTTGAGGGAAGGGGTGGGTGGGACAGGTTTGCCGCACGCTCTTTCCGCTGCCTGCGCTTGGTCTCGGCATGCTCTCGGTGACGAGACTCGAGGTGCTCAGCGCCCTCCCGGATGCACTTCCTCCACTCAGGGCTGACTGGTCTTTGGCCAGGGACTCCCAGGTGTCGGTGGGGATGTTGCACTTTATCAGGGAGGCTTTGAGAGTGTATCTGTAATGTTTGTGTAGTTCAGGCAGTAGTGTAACTTATACGGTGCGTCAGGATGTGTAGGGTAAGCACATGCTCCCCACTGCCTACAGATGCAGTGCTGATGTGGCTCAGTGGGTCACAATATCGCCCCTGAGTCAGAAGGTCGTGGGTTCAAGTCCCACTCCAGAGACTTGAGCCCAGAATCTTAGACTGACTACGAATGGCGGAGCAGGCTCGAGGGACCAAATGGTTTGCTCCTGCTCCTGCTCCGGCTTCTTATGTTCTTAAACCGGGAAGGGGGGGGCAGTTATAATCGATGGAGGAGGGACACAAAGGTCTTTACAACCAAGGTGACACGGCCTCCTGAGCGGCCCGTTTGATAAAGACACCATCCCAATGTGAAAGTTATGCTTCAGGACATGACTGTCCCAGGCTCCATTGCCCGGGTCTGCATTGAGGGAGATGGTGGAGAACGTCAAATGACCACTGGGCAGAGGGGTCAAAGGTCAGCTGTTCAATTATACCCCAAGCACGGATTAGCAGCTTGGGGAGAGGAGGGTGACACAGGGGCTTTGATCCTCAACAGAAGCAGCCAGCGAGCCCAGTCGTCGAACCTTGCAGCGCAGAAGGCCATTCGGCCCATCGTTCCTGTGACCTGGGTCTGCCGCCATCTTTAATATTATGGCCTGGCTGAGTATCGTACTCTCTCGTTTCTTTGTCCACTCCCAGGTCCAGTCCCTTTATAGGGCTGCGGTGAGCAAAACCTCAGCATTAATTCCTTGTCCTCTTATCAAATCTTTAAAACTTTATGGGTAGGCTTGGATTTATAAAATACAAACTGGGCCATTAAGACAGCAATAACCTTTTTTACAGACCTGGGCTGAAATGTAGGTGATTTTTTTATTCGGGCAATTGTTTGGCTAAGGATATGAAGTCAGTGTAACGAGAGAAATGGGGGTTGGGTTTCCGAGAGGGTGCTATGGAGGGGGGACTCACCCAGCATTCATAGCAGCTGTGGGCGCCCTGCATTAACAATTACTGCATTGGAATAAATCACCACCTGTGTGGGAAATGTCCCAGTGCTTCACTGAGGACGAACAGGCAACGAGCGAGAACTGGGGGAAATCGGAACGAACGACAGAAAAATGCCGGAAACATTCAGCGGGTCAGGCAGCATCTGTAGGGAGAGAAACAGAGTTAACATTTCGGGTCGGTGACCCTTCATCAGAACTGGAGGACGTTAGAGATGTGACAGGGGGGGCAGGGAAAGGGAGAAGGGGAGGAAAGAACAAAAGGGAAGGTCTGTGACAGAGTGGAGGGCGGGAGAGATTAAATGGCACAAAGGATGATGGTGTGAGGCGAGAGGGGGCGGTAATGGGACGGACACGTAGTGTTCTTTGCAGAGGACCGTTTCATTTGCTACTCTCACCGGCACGTCAATTTAACAGCAAGTTCGGTGCCCTGTGAGACCATACTAGTTCATAGAATCACAGAAATTTACAGCACGGAAGGAGGCCATTTCGGCCCATTGTGTCCACGCCGGCCGACAAAGAGCTATCCAGCCAAATCCCACTTTCCCGATCTTGGTCCGTAACCCTGCAGGTTACAGCACTTCAGGTGCACATTCAAGTACTTTTTAAATGTGGGGAGGGTTTCTGCCTCTACCACCCTTTCAGGCAGTGAGTTCCAGACCCCCACCACCCTCTGGGTGAAGAAATTTCCCCTCAAATCCCCTCTAAACCTCCCCCATATTACTTTAAATCTACACCCCCTGGTTGTTGACCCTCTAAGGGAAACTGGTCCTTCCTATCCACTCTATCCAGGCCCCTCATAATTTTATACACCTCAATAAGGTCCCCCCTCAGCCTCCTCTGTTCCAAAAATAAAACCCAAGCCTATCCGATCTTTCCTCATAGCTAAAATTCTCCAGTCCTGGCAACATCCTGGTAAATCCCCTCTGCACCCTCTCCAGTGCAATCACACCTTTCCTGTAATGTGGTGACCAGAACTGCACGCAGTACTCCAGCTGTGGCCTAACTAATGTTTTATACAGTTCAAGCATAACCTTCCTGCTCTTGTATTCTATGCCTCAATTAATAAAGGCAAGCATTCCACATGTCTTCTTAACCACCTTATTTACCTGGCCTGCTACCTTCAGGGATCTGTGGACCTGCACTCCCAGGTCCCTCTGTTCCTCTACACTTCTCGGTGTCCTACCATTTAATGTATTCCCTTGCCTTGTTAGTCCTCCCCAAATGCATTCATCATCATAGGCAGTCCCTCGAAGCGAGGATGACTTGCTTCCACGCCAAAAAGGTGTTTCAATGAAGGACCTAATATTCCTGATCTCAAACTACATCCTGAAGGGTGGAAGATACCTGTGCGTGGATTTTTTTAACGTTGCTCACCAGCCACCACACGGGGCTTGACAGAGCGAGGTCTTGGTCCAGTGGCAAGGGTTGACCAGGACGACTGGAGACCAGCTCTGCTGCACGGACCCAGTGCGCTCACATATCGCACAGTGTGGGTTGGGCCCGTGCTGCCCCTGGGCTCCAGTGCCCCGAACTCACGCCTCCCCTGGGCTCCATCACATCCCTCTACAATTTCTCGCCGCTCCTGCTGTACCTGCCCACGCTCCAATCAGTGACCTGGACCTTGATGATGTCACTCTTCGCTGCCGTCGCCCTCCTGCACCAGCTCGCGCTGTACCGTGCCGTGATACGCCTCCACGCTGCTCACCGCTCCTTTTAATCCTACATTACAACAATGACTACACTTCAAAATTATTCCATTGGCTATAAAGCGCCTTGCGGCGTCCTGAGATCGTGAAAGGCGCTATATAAATGCAAGTTCTTTCTTTAGGAATTAGGACATGTCAACTTGGGTTGATTAGTACTCATTACCATAAGCTTTTTACATTGGTGGATGTGCATCTCGTCAAGCTCTGTAAGCGAACAATACAAATCAGAATGCAGCACGCTACAGAAGTACACAACTAAGTGAATTGCAATACGATGGCTGCTGGGGTAGCAAACCAAAAAAGGAAAATGTCTTCCAGCAGTTTTCTCCTCTATCATTCTGTGAAGGTAACTACTTCGTAAACCCCAAATCAGCCACCAGTTACTGACATGTGTTTTTCTCATATGCACAAAAGCTAAAAAGGCAGAAGATCCCTTTTGGTAATGAAACAATTCTAAATTACAATCTTAGTTTTTGTATATTCCATATTGTTAGATCAGTCTCATTAAATCAGTATTTTTACCCTCATGGGTGACCCAGGAAACATAGAAAACATAGAAAATAGGTGCAGGAGTAGGCCATTCGGCCCTTCGAGCCTGCTCCATATCTGACAAAATCGAGCACAATTCACAATGTTTATCATCTACGTTGGCTATCTCTGCCATGACCCCTTCTCTCCCCTGGAGACATTGCATTGCCATGCCAAGGCTCACCCAGAGAAGTCTAGTTACCAGATGCAGCACGTCTGACGATCAGAAGGTTCACACCTCACATTAATTACTATACCATCACTCACCTCCTGAGACCAGCCAGTGCGAAAACTTTTCCGTGTGGACTCCAAAAGATACTGTTAGCTTGCTGCTTACCAAACACTTCTGTATCTCTTCTCGCAGAAGTGCGTTACCTCACACTTCTCCAGATTGAATTCCAGTTGCCACTGTTCTGCCCGCCTGACCAGTCCATTGATATCTTCCTGCAGTCCACAGCTTTCTTCTTCATTATCAACCACACAGCCAATTTTTGTATCATGTGCAAACTTCTTAATCATATCCCCTACATTCAAGTCTAAATCATTGATATATACCACAAAAAGCAAGGGACCCAGCACTGCGCCCTACGGAACCCCACTGGATACAGCCTTCCAGTCACAAAAACATCCATCAACCATTACCCTTTCTGGCCTCTGAGCCAATTTTGGATCCAACTTGCCACTTTGCCGTGAATCCCATGGGCTTTCATTTTCTTGACCAGTCTGCCATGTGGGACCTTATCAAAAGCAACGCTAAAATCCATATACACCACATCAAACGCTCTACCACATCAACTCTCTTTGTTACCTTACTTGTCAATAAGATCATGGCTGATCTTCGACCTCAACTCCACTTTCCCGCCCGATCCCCATATCCCTCGATTCCCTCAGTGCCCAATCATCTGTCGATCTCAGCCTTGAATATACTCAACGACTGAGCCCTCTGGGGTAGAGAATTGCACAGGTTCACCACGGTTTGTGCTGGGGGCGGTGGGGTTAAAATCTTCCCTCCAGTACATTGTAGATGGAAGGTTGGTCAAGCTGTCTTTTCTCCCCTCAGTTGTTGATTGACTGTCGTGTGTTTCAGATTTCATGGAACGATACAGCGCAGGAGGAAGCCAGTCGGCCCATTGTGCCTGTGCTGGCTCTGTGAAAGAACCATCCAATTAGTCCCGTCCCCAACGCTCTTTCCCCACAGCCCGGCAAATCTTTCCTTTTCAAGTATTTATCCAATTCCCTTGAAAGTTACAATTGAATCTGCTTCCACCACTTGGGCAGTGCCTCCCGAACCCACTCCCTCCACCACCGGCGCCCCCTGGCTGCAGTGTGCACCATCTACAAGATGCACTGCAGCAACTCACCAAGGCTTCTTCGGCAGCACCTCCCAAACCCGCGACCTCTACCCCCTAGAAGGACAAGGGCAGCAGGCGCATGGGAACACCACCACCTCCACGTTCCCCTCCCAGTCACACACCATCCCGACTGGGAAATATATCGGCCGTTCCTTCATCGTCGCTGGGTCACAATCCTGGAACTCCCTCCCTAACAGCACTGTGGGAACACCTTCACCACACGGACTGCAGCGGTTCAAGAAGGCGGCTCACCACCACCTTCTCAAGGGGCAATTAGGGATGGGCAATAAATGCCGGCCTGGCCAGCGACACCCACATCCCGGGATTGAATTTAAAAAAAACCCTTTCAGCGCATTCTAGATCACAGCAACTCGCTGTGTAAAAAAATGTTTCCTCTGGTTCTTTTGTCAATCACCTTAAACCGGTGTCCCTCTGGTTACCGACCCCCCTGCCTTTGGAAACAGTTTATCTCGATTTACTCGATCAAAAACCATTCATGACTTTGAACACTTGCCTTTTATTTCCCAGTTTCAGCTGATCAGACAAGGGCGTGGACAGCGCTGTTGGCCGATTCATGGGGCGTGGCGTTGTGCTATCGCTTGCAGCGGTGCAGAGTTGGATGGTCCGTGTCCCGCCAGGAACTGAACAACGAGGGTGTTCCGCCGTGGTGTATTGTGAGGCTGAGCTCTCACAACTCTCCCTTCCTCTCTCGCGGGGCAGCCTATGAGTGATCACTCTCTCACTGTCGTGTTAATGAGGGCAATACAGGCTTGGCTGCGCTGGGAATGTAGTGATGTACTGTTTCTTTAAATGCCTCGACAGTAAGAGACAGTTTCTTTGAGGATGTGCGTGATGAGTCAGCGCGATCAGGAAGCTACAGAATAAATGTCGGAGCTGCAGATTGGCCCGAGCAGATACAAAATGGACACTCAACACATTGGACTATCTAACTAATAGTGTCGGCCGTGGGTCAGTGGGCAACACTCTCACCCCGGAGCTCACAATTTTGATTTGCAAAGTTACTTATTTTTAAAAAATTATTAATATGTCCGGTGTAATGTTTTTAAATATTACTGGGGATTTCTGATGACCATATCTCAGTGTTGTACCTCACACAGGACTGTATCAGTTCACTCTGGCCAGCTTCCTTTGATCTGTTTCTGCCGTTCCAGTTCTGGATGAGCAGAAATGTTCTCCAAATGAATATTGGGAAGACCGAAGCCATTGTTTTCGGTCCCCGCCACAAACTCCGTTCCCCAGCCACTGACTCCATCCCTCTCCCCAACTCCTGTCTGAGGCTGAACCAGACTGTTCACAACCTTGCTGTCATACTTGACCCTGAAATGAGCTTTCGACCTCATATCCGCACATAACTAAGACCGCCTGTTTCCACCCTCCGTAACATCACCTGTCTCCGCCCTTGCCTCAGCTCATCCACTGCTGAAGCCCTCATCCATGCCTTTGTTACCTCCAGACTTGACTATTCCAACGCAATCCTGGCTGGCGTTCCACATTCTACCCTACGTAAACTGGAGGTGATCCAAAACTCGGCTGCCCCGTGTCCTAACTCGCACCAAGTCCCGCTCACCCATCACCCCCTGTGCTCACTGCCCCCTGTCTTAACTCGCACCGAGTCCCGCTCATCCATCACCCCCTGTGCTCACTGACCTACATTGGCTCCCGGAAAATACCTCGATTTCAAAATTCTCATCCTTGTTTACAAATCCCTCCATGGCTCTCGCCCCTCCCTATCTCTGTAACCTCCTCCAGCCCCTATACCCCTCTCTGTCTCTGTAATCTCCTCCAGCCCCACAACCCCCCGAGATGTCTGCGCTCCTCTAATTCTGCCCTCCTGACCATCCCTGATTATAATCGCTCCACCATCGGTGGCCGTGCCTTCTGTTGCCTGAGCCCCAAGCTTTGGAACTCCCTCCCTAAACCTCTCCGTCTCTCTACCTCTCTGCTCCTTCAAGACGCTCCTTAAAATCTACCTCTTTGACCAAGCTTTTGGTCACCTGTGCTCCTTATAGGGCTCGGTGTCAAATTTTGGTCTTATAACACTCCTGTGAGGCGCCTTGGGATGTTTTACTACGTTGAAGGCACTATATAAGTACAAGTTGTTGTTGTTGTTGTCAGTCTTAAGTTGGCTATCAAGCAGATCCCACGGGGGAGGCAAATTGGGTTTAGTTCTTTCCTGTAAATCACAGAACACTGCCTTCAACCTTATTTACACCACACATCACCATGTTACCCTGCAACAGGCAGAAGGCACCAGTGCAGAGGTGAGAAGCCTTGCTGCTGCTGCTCTGTGCCAACCGCTTTACATTAGCTGCGCCTCGATACCAGAGAAATGTCTGTGTGGCTGGCCCAGCTTGACGATCTGACTTGCTTTGCCTACAGCTCCCTGTGTTGCTGCTGCTGGGACAATTGTGTAATAATAATGTCAGGGGTAATAATGCGGTTGGCAAAAGAACCAGGTGACAGCAGGAAAAATCTCTTTTACGCAACACAAGAACATAAAAAATAGGAGCAAGAGTCGGCCATTCGGCCCCTCGAGCCTGCTCCGCCTTCAATAAGATCATGGCTGAGCTAAACAAATATTTAGGATCTAACACTCAAGAAGCTCTACACCATCCAGGACAAAGCAGCCGCTCGATCGACACGCTACCCACCACCTTCAACATTCACTCCCTCCACCACCGGCGCCCCCTGGCTGCAGTGTGCACCATCTACAAGATGCACTGCAGCAACTCGCCAAGGCTTCTTCGGCAGCACCTCCCAAACCCGCGACCTCTACCCCCTAGAAGGACAAGGGTAGCAGGTGCATGGGAACACCACCACCTCCACGTTCCCCTCCCAGTCACACACCATCCCGACTGGGAAATATATCGGCCGTTCCTTCATCGTCGCTGGGTCACAATCCTGGAACTCCCTCCCTAACAGCACTGTGGGAGCACCTTCACCACACGGACTGCAGCGGTTCAAGAAGGCGGCTCACCACCACCTTCTCAAGGAGCAATTAGGGATGGGCAATAAATGCCGGCCTGGCCAGCGACGCCCACATCCGGTGAATACATTTTTTTTTAAATCGGCAACGCACTGCCTGATCGGGCGGTGGAAACAGATTCAATAGGAGCCTTCAAAAGGGAACTGGATAAATACATGAAGGAGAAAGAGCGGGGGAGGGGGACTGACTGGGTTGCTCCTCGAAAGATCTGGCACAGATTCGATGGACTGAATGGCCTCCTTCCGTGCTATACTAGTCTACGACTCTGATTGCATCAACAGTTACTCCCCCCAATCTTGTGGCGGTGTGCTGGTGATTCACGAGCCTGGTGCAGAAACTCCAGAACTTCTCTCAATCCCCCACACAGAGCCATGATCATGCGGAGGACTGCGAATCTGGTTACCCTGACTCTGATCCTGGACATGAGTGCCAAATACTGCACAGGCTCACCGAGTCTGTAAGCAAAGACGGGTTTTTTCAGTCATCTGTAGAGCAAGGATTCCATCACAACCAACACAGGAACAGGAGTCGGCCATTCGGCCCCTCGAGCCTGTTCCGTTATTCAATGAGATCAGGGCTGATCTGTACCTTAACTCTATTTATCCACCGTCGCTCCCGATGCCTTGATACACTTACCCAACAAAAAACGATTGATTTCAGTCTTGAAAATTTTAATTGATCCCCAGAATCTTCGGCCTTTTGGGATAAGAATTCCAGATTTCTGCCACCTACTGTGTGAAAAATTAGATTTAAACTGATTGGTCGGAGGGTTAGAGGGGAGTTGAGGAGAACTTTCTTCACCCAGAGGGTGGTGGGGGTCTGGAACTCACGGCCTGAAAGGGTGGTAGAGGCAGAAACCCTCACCACATTTAAAAAGTACCTGGATGTGCACCTGAAGTGCCGTAACTGTCATGTATGTAACCACAATGTAACACCACTGTATTACTGTATACACTCAATCTAGATGCACACCTTGACCACAAGGGGTGAACTTGTGGGAGACACTCCTTACCTGATCACACAGGTATATAAAGGGAGGTCCCACGCAGGGTCATCATCTTTGGAGTCCTGTGAATCAAGAGTTAAGGTCGAAGAGTGACCGTGTCCCGAGAATGTGTCTCGTGTGGTTTTATACTGTAGAGTAAGGACTTTATAGTAACCTACAGGGCTACAGACCGAGAGCTGGAAAGTGGGATTAGGCTGGTGTAATGTATTCGCTTCATGGGCTGTTTGCTTAAGAATCCATAGCAACACATTGCTATTAAGAACGAGTTGGTTTATGAGCAAAGGTTTAACAATCACATTACACATTACCGGTTCATCCACCAGGCTCACAACCACCTGCCCCATCGTGGATCCCCCGAACCCAACTGGCCGGGGTTTTTTATTAAGTCTTGTGAACATCACGTGACTGGCTAAGCCACTCACAGTGCAACAGCTCCACCAACCTGTGAGCATGCTCACAGTGCACACATTTAGAGCCGGCATAAAGGCAATGGGCCAAATGGCTTCCTTCTGTGCCGTAAACATCTATGATTCTGTGAGGAAAAGCTCGACGGGTATAGACTTCGTGGACCCTGGATTTGGCGAGTGCAAAGTTCAGAACTTCTCCTCTGCGAGCAGACATTGACAAAGGCCGCCTGGTCAGAGTGCGGACCCTGTATGCCAGTTCTAGTGCCTAATATCCTAGTATCGCTTTACATGTCTTTGAGCACACAATCTAGGCCAGGAGCCTCCAAGTTTGCATGACCTACTTAGGTGTGTACCTTGCTACTGCGGCTGTTGTACCTGTGCATTTAGTTTAAACGCATGTTTCCATTAATCGGCATATTTCTCAATGTGCCGACACTGAGAGCCAATGGTAGAACTGCCCTCGTGATTAGCCCACGGGGCACCCTCACAGTTCGAGGACATTACACGCAGCAGGCAGCTCCTTCAGCACTGCACTGGGAGTGTCAGCCTGTAATGGGACTTGAACGCACGGCCTTCTGACAGAGGTGGGAGTCACCCCGACACAGTGAACCACGGCTGACTGGTATCCTTCCCCCTGGTCACAGACACAGGATTGGAGAAATAGTGGGCGGAGGGAATGGGACGGAGGGGATATTGGAGTTCGATAGTTGCCGCACATCTCCCGACAATCCCGAGTCGCCCAGACGGAAGGTCACTTTCCCGCGTGGACACTGGGGGCTCGGGGGAGGAGGTCATAATAGCCAAAGTACAGGAATACCGTAAACATAACCATGGAACAATGAATTCTGATAATCCAACCAGATGGGAAAAGCAAATAAGGCGATGTGCTCCACTCATGGGCCTGATTGCAAAGATGGGAAAGATGGATTTTGCTAATTAAAAAAAATCCCTTAAATGTATTTTGCAATTTGATTTTTGGATGTGTTTCAGGGTTTGGGGTCCCCCGCTGTGAGTCTCTGTGTTTCAGTCTGAGGCAGGATTCTCAAACCGTTCATTACCATAATCTGTCACTGCAACCCGCTCATTACATCAGCCCCGCTCCGAGCTCGGCCTGTCGGGGGGGAGAGAGGGCGGGAGGGAGAGAGGGGGAGAGGGCGAGAGGGGGAGGGAGAGAGGGCAAGAGGGAGAGAGGGCGGCAGGGAGAGAGGGAGAGAGGGCGAGAGGGGGAGGGAGAGAGAGCGAGAGGGAGAGAGGGCGGGAGGGAGAGAGGGAGAGAGGGAGAGAGGAAGAGAGGGCGAGAGGGAGAGAGGGAGAGAGGAGGAGAGGGTGGGAGGGAGAGAGGGAGAGAGGGGGAGAGGGAGAGAGGGCGGGAGGGAGAGAGGGAGGGAGGGCGAGGGAGAGGGGGAGAGAGGGCGAGAGGGCGAGAGGGAGAGAGGGAGAGAGGAAGAGAGGGCGAGAGGGCGAGAGGGAGAGAGGGAGAGAGGGAGAGAGGGCGGGAGGGAGAGAGGGAGAGAGGGCGAGAGGGAGAGAGGGTGAGAGGGAGAGAGGGAGAGAGGGAGAGAGGGCGATAGGGAGAGAGGGAGAGAGGGCGAGATGGAGAGAGGGTGAGAGGGTGGGAGGGAAAGAGGGTGAGAGGGAGAGAGGGAGAGAGGGGGAGGGAGAAAGGGCGAGAGAGGGCAAGAGGGAGAGAGGTAGAGAAGGCGGGAGGGAGATAGAGTGAGAGGGAGAGAGGGAGAGAGGGTGGGAGGGAGAGAGAGAGAGAGGGTGAGAGGGAGAGAGGGAGAGAGGGGGAGGGAGAGAGGGCAAGAGGAAGAGAGGGCAGAGAGAGAGAGAGGGAGAGAAGGCGGGAGGGAGAGAGGGCGAGAGGGAGAGAGGGGAGGGAGAGAGGGCGAGAAGAAGAGAGGGCGAAAGGGAGAGAGGGAGAGAAGGTGAGAGGGGGAGGGAGAGAGGGCGAGAGGGAGAGAGGGCGAGAGGGCGAGTGGGAGAGAGGGCGAGAGGAAGAGAGGGTGAGAGGGGGAGGGAGAGAGTGCGGGAGGGAGAGAGGGAGAGGGGGGGAGAGGGCGAGAGGGAGAGAGGGAGAGAGGGCGAGAGGGAGAGAGGGCGGGAGGGAGAGAGGGCGAGAGGGCGGGAGGGAGAGAGGGAGAGAGGGCGAGAGGGGGAGGGAGAGAGGGACAGAGGGCGGGAGGGAGAGAGAGCGAGGGAGAGGGGGAGAGAGCGAGAGAGGGCAAGAGGGAGAGTGGGAGCAAGGAGAGAGGGCGAGAGGGGGAGGGAGAGAGGGAGAGCGAGAGGGAGAGAGGGCGAGAGGGCAGGAGGGAGAGAGGGAGAGAGGGAGAGAGGGCGAGAGGGAGAGAGGGAGCTAGGGAGATAGGGAGCGAGGGAGAGGGGGAGAGAGGGAAAGAGCGAGAGGGGGAGAGGGGGAGAGGGGGCAAGAGAGCGAGAGGGCGGGAGGGAAAGCGAGAGGGAGTGAGAGGGCGAGAGGGCGAGAGGGAGAGTGGGCGAGAGGGGGAGGAAGAGCAGGAGAGAGGGCGTGAGGGCGAGAGGGAGCGAGGGAGAGGGGGAGAGGGGGCGAGAGGGAGAGAGGGAGAGAGGGCGAGAGAGCCAGAGGGCGGGAGGGGGAGCGAGAGGGCGAGAGGGCGTGAGGGCGGGAGGGAGGGCAAGAGGGAGAGTGAGAGGGAGAGAGGAGAAAGGGAAAGAGGGAGAGAGGGAGCTCAGACGTAGGTAGCGGAGGGCTCTGCCAGTGGCAGAGCGGATTGGTCGACCGTGGGGTGCAGCATTGAGCCACACGGAGGTGATCGCCCTGGGGGTGAAGGAGGAGGGGCTATGGGAAAAGAGTAGGGCGAGTGGGACTAATTGGATTGCTCTTTCAATGGGCCGAATGTGCTGATAAAACCTCCAGCATGCTCATAGGTTTGTAGAGCTGAAGCTCTGCGTTCTGGAGGAGTCCGTGTTCCGTGTGTATGTTCAGGGTGCGAGGTTGCAGCCTCTATTCCATTATAAAGGGGCTGCTCCTCAAATTCTGGTTGCACTTCAGTCCCACACTCCTGATCTTTGGGCACCCTGTGTGGAGGGGAGTGGGCCAGTCCGAGGGCCTCCTCGTGGGACTGCTCCTGGGCCTGGCCAAGGGGGCCATCAGCCGGTCCAGGCAGCGGGCGGTCGAGGGGGTCGTTCAGCCCGACTGCCTGTCTCTCTTCCGCGGTTACATCCGAGCCAAGATGTCCCTGGAGATGGAGCACGCGGTGTCCACCGGTACGCTCGCGGCCTTCCGCGAGAGGTGGGCGCCGGAGGGACTGGAGTGCATCATCACCCCCGGCAACCAAATTTGAATTTGATCGGCTTAAGTTCACTGTATAGTTTTATTTGTTAATTTGTGTGATCTCATGTCCCTTCAATAAGGGGGCACTCGGCTCTGAGTTCGATTTAAAATAGTTGTAGAGCTGTTGAGTTGTGAGTGGCTTAGCCAGTCACGTGATGTTCACAAGACTCAATAAAACCCCGGCCAGTTGGGTTCGGGGGATCCACGATGGGGAAGGTGGTTGTGAGCCTGGTGGATGAACGGATAATGTGTAGTGTGATTGTTAAACCTTTTTTAATAAACCAACTCGTTCTTAATAGCAATGTGTTGCTATGGATTCTTAAGCAAAGAACCCATGAAGCAAATACACTACGCCCCCGCAACCAGAGATGATAATCTCAGTGTGGAGAGGTGACTGAAAACCTGGTTGAATAAACGCCCGCGGAAGCACGCAAAGCTGCAGGTTTCGGAGCTCATTAAAGCAACAAGCTGTCAGTCCACGACCCTTTAGTTAGGGAGCAATTGGCTGTGCGCGTTTCAGATCTCCTCTGGTGTCAGCTGTGGCTCAGTGGGAAGTCTCTCCCACCTCTGAGTCAGAAGGTCGTGGGTTCAAGTCCCACTCCAGGAACTTGAGCACAGAAATCTAGGCTGACACACCCAGTGCAGTACTGAGGGAGTGCCGCACTGTCGGAGGGGCAGTACTGAGGGAGTGCCGCACTGTCGGAGGGGCTGTACTGAGGGAGTGCCGCACTGTCGGAGGGGCTGTACTGAGGGAGTGCCGCACTGTCGGAGGGGCTGTACTGAGGGAGCGCCGCACTGTCGGAGGGGCAGTACTGAGGGAGCGCCGCACTGTCGGAGGGGCAGTACTGAGGGAGTGCCGCACTGTCGGAGGGGCTGTACTGAGGGAGTGCCGCACTGTCGGAGGGGCTGTACTGAGGGAGTGCCGCACTGTCGGAGGGGCTGTACTGAGGGAGCGCCGCACTGTCAGAGGTGCTGTCTTTCGGATGTGATGTTAACTGAGAACCTTCGGAAGACCTGCCCAGTGGACAACCTGCTGAGTAAATCTTTGCAACTCAGTCCAGTCAGGGACACAGCACAGGCACGATGGGCTGAATAACTTCCTTCAAGACTGTATGATTCTGGTGTCTGAGTGTGTGTCTTTATAACATAATGAGATTTTTGTGTATTAAGGTAATGATGTAATCAGTAAATCCTGTACACTTGGATTAACACACACTTGGCTGCTCATTCAGCATCTCTCAGTACACACTGTACCATGTCAGATAATCACTCAGCTAATGCGATCCTTTCACCACTAATAACTACCGCCACTCCAAGCCATTGTGTGCAACACTCTAAGGGTTACTGAAGCGGTTGAAAAAAACTCCACAACTAATCGAGGAGAACTCCTCTTGCTCTTCTTCGAAATAGTGTCCGTAGGATCTTTTGCATCTACACAAGAGGACAGACGGGGCCTCGGTTTAACGTGTCATCCGAAAGACGGCACCCCCAACAGTGCGGCACTCCCTCCGACAGTGCGGCGCTCCCTCAGTACTGCCCCTACGACAGTGCGGCGCTCCCTCAGTACTGCCCCTCCGACAGTGTGACGCTCCCTCAGTACTGCCCCTCCGACAGTGCAGCACTCCCTCAGCACTGTCCCTCCGACAGTGCGGCACTCCCTCAGTACTGCCCCTCCGACAGTGCGGCGCTCCCTCAGTACTGCCCCTCCGACAGTGTGACGCTCCCTCAGTACTGCCCCTCCGACAGTGCGGCACTCCCTCAGTACTGCCCCTCCGACAGTGCGGCACTCCCTCAGCACTGCCCCTCCGACAGTGCGGCACTCCCTCAGTACTGCCCCTCCGACAATGCGGCGCTCCCTCAGTACTGCCCCTCCGACAGTGCGGCGCTCCCTCAGTACTGCCCCTCCGACAGTGCGGCGCTCCCTCAGTACTGCACTGGGAATGTCGGCCTGGATTGTGTGCTGAAATCCACGGACTTGGGACTTGAACCCATGACCTTCTGACTCTGAGGCGAGAGTGCTGCCCACTGAGACACGGCCGACACACTAATCTGCCTGTCAAGCTGAAGGTTAAAGATCTCATGACACTATTTTGAAGAAGAGCAGGGGAGTTCTCCCCGGTGTCCTGGGGCCAATATTTATCCCTCAACCAACGTCACTAAAAAACAGATTATCTGGGTCATTATCACATTGCTGTGTGTGGGAGCTTGCTGTGCGCAAATTGGCTGCTGCGTTTCCCACATTACAACAGTGACCACACTCCAAAAGTACTTCATTGGCTGTAAAGCGCTTTGGGACGTCCTGTGGTCATGAACTGTGCTGTTGAAATGCCAATATTTTCTTTCTATACTGCTTTAAATGAACCCTTTGCCTGGTGTTCTCTGTGCTTCTCGTCGCAGACCTGTGCCACAACCACCATTCCAAACTCAGTGCAAAGTGAACAATTGCAGGTCTCAAATGTGGAGTTTACTTTGTCTTATTGACGCGTAGGCAGAGAGAGCGCGCGAGTCGGAGGGATAGACCGACCAGGTATGAATGGCGTCAGCTACCAGAGCCCAATGGGTTAATGGATCCAGCCAATAAATTGGAGAATGCGAGGCCCTGTGTCCAGAGACACTAACCTCGATCTCCAGAGCCTTCGTTTCTAACTGGGAGCTTTAGAAATTAATCCCGCCTCTCTCAAAAAGCTTAAAGATATTTCTATATTGATTGTTTCAGCATCGACCATTCCATCTCCCGGGGAGAGTCCCGAGGGGGCAATTACTGCATAGGAGCCGGGATCAGCGAGGTAACCAGCCTCAAGGCCAACAATCTCCAAACGCATCTCACAATTCCTCCTGGCTTCAATGGAAACCGGGGCCACTCATGCTATCAGGATAATGTCAAGTTAATTTACACAAAGAGGAAAAACGAAAAATCACTCATTTCTCTCATCCGCTCACTTACAGGCACAATATGGATTAGAATTTCCGTCTGTGCAAACGTGAAATCCTGCAAATATCTAATGGTGGTGACTGCATTATCTCCCTTCCCCCCCCCGCCACCCTCTCACCGCCCTCCAACAACAACAACACCAACAACGAGTATTTATATAGCGCCTTTAACATAGTGAGACGTCCCAAGGTGCTTCACAGCAGTGTTATAAGACAAAACAGAGAAATTTGACATCGAGCCACATAAGGAGAAATTAGTGCAGGGCTTGGTCAAAGAGGTCGGTTTTAAGGAGCGTCTTGAAGGAGGAGAGAGAGGTAGAGAGGCGGAGAGGTTTAGGGAGGGAGTTCCAGAGCTTGGGGCCCAGGCAACAGAAGGCACGGCCACCGATGGTGGAGCGATTATAATCAGGGATGCTCAGGAGGGCAGAATTAGAGGAGCGCAGACATCTCGGGAGCGTGTTGCAGGAGGAAAGAGAGATAGAGAGGTGGGGAGTTTAGGCAGGAAAGATATATTGGCCTTGGAGGCACAAATTCACCAAAATGCTGCGGGGCTTAAATTATGAGGAGAGATTGCATGAACATGACTTGTATCCCTGGAGTTTAGAAACTTGAGGGGAGATCTGATCGAGGGGTTTAAAATGGTAACCGGATTCGATAGGGTAGAGAGAGCGAAACGATTTCCTCGGGTGGGGGGCAGAACCAGGGGGCAGAACTTTAAAATCAGAGCTCGGCCGTTCAGGGGTGATGTCAGGAAGCACTTCTTCACACAAAGGGCAGTGGGAATCTGGAACGCTCTCCCCCACAAAGCTGTCGAGGCCGGGGGTCAATTGGAACTTTCAAGACTGCGATCGATAGATTTTTGTTAAGTGTATTGTAATGTATTCGCTTCGTCGGTTCTTTGTTTAAGAATTCATAGCAACACATTGCTATTAAGAACTAGTTGGTTTATTAGCAAAAGGTTTAACAATCACACTACACATTACCCGTTCATCCACCAGGCTCACAACCACCTGCCCCATCGTGGATCCCCCGAACCCAACTGGCCGGGGTTTTAATGAGTCTTGTGAACATCACGTGACTGGCTAAGCCACTCCCAACTCAACAGCTCTACAACTATTTTGGTAAAACATTTAAATCACGTGCCCCCTTTTTTAAGGGCACCAAAGCCCACAAATTAACAAATAATCATTAAAGGGAACCTTGTCAAATTCAATTAAAATTTTGTTCCCTGTTGGAACGATGCACTCCAGTTCCTCCGGCGCCCACCTCTCGCGGAAGGCCGCGAGCGTACCGGTGGACACCGCGTGCTCCATCTCCAGGGACACCCTGGCTCGGATGTAACCGCGGAAGAGAGGCAGGCAGTCGGGCTGAACGACCCCCTCGACCGCCCGCTGCCTGGACCGGCTGATGGCCCCCCTTGGCCAGGCCCAGGAGCAGTCCCACGAGGAGGCCTTCCGACCTGCCCGCTCCCCTCCGCACAGGGTGCCCAAAGATCAGGAGTGTGGGACTGAAGTGCAACCAGAATTTGAGGAGCAGCCTCTTCCAATATTGGAAGAGGGGCTGCAACCTCACACACTGAACGTACACGTGGAACACGGACTCATAAGAACATAAGAAATAGGAGCAGGAGTCGGCCATTCGGCCCCTCGAGCATGCTCTGCCATTTAATAAGATCATGGCTGATCTGATCATGGACTCAGCTCCACTTCCCCGCCCGCTCCCCATAACCCTTGACCCCCCCTATCGCTCAAAAATCTGCCCAGCTCCACCTTAAATATATTGCAGGCGGCCTGGGAGTTCGTGAACCAACTTAGAAACTTATTGCAAGAGAGTGCCCCGTGCAACACCCTCCAGGCCAAGTCCCCAATAAGGGGAGGACTCCCACGTATACAGCACTCCATTGGGGACCCCCGCCTCCTCCGGACGGCAAGATGGCGCGCCATGGCGTATCTGGACGGCAGACGAGGATGGCAAGGTGGAGAGTGTGCAGGAGCAGCCCGTACAGCTCCACAAAGCCTGTGAGCATACATTACAGGTATTAAAGGTTGTGGCACCAAGGCAGGTAAAAGGACCAGCCCTGATCCAACAGAATGACAGAGCAGGCTAGAGGGGCTGAATGGTCTACTCCTGGTCCGAATGTATCTGTGGGGCTGGCAAGTCTCGATACCAGAGAAACCCTGTCATAGAAACATAGAAACATAGAAAATAGGTGCAGGAGCAGGCCATTCAGCCCTTCTAGCCTGCACCGCCATTCAATGAGTTCATGTCAACATGAACATAATTGTAAAGACATTTCTGAATGGGCAATCTCACCTGTCCCCTCAAAGGGAAGGGTATTGATGTAGGAATATACACACCTGGGCTGTCATGTATTCAACCAGCATTGTAACCCATGTATAAACTGACCTAAGTTTGTACACCGTGAGAACACTGACCACTAGGTGGGAGACACTCCTAACCTGGACCTTCAGGTATAAAAGGGAAAGCTCCACCCACCTTCATCACTTGGAGTGCTAAGGAATAAAGGACAGGTCACAGACTGACCTTCTCTCAAGCACGGGCCTCGTGTGCATTTATACTGTGTGTGTGTTGCAGCATGTCAATGTCAAAGGTCAGATTATACATGGGTTACAATGCTGGTTAAATACATGACATGGGCGCTAAAGGGATGGATCGCCACCAGGTGTAGTGCAGCTTTAAGTGGCTTTCTGGAAGGTTCCAACGAGTTTCAATAACTTCTTTTCTTTTTTTGCAGCAAGATCAAAATAACACAAAAAGAAAATTGGTTGCTAGGTGATACAGCAATGTGCCTTTAATAACGAAGACCCCAGCAAAGGAACGAGGCCACCCTAGCAGTGCCTGTTTTATTCAGCTGCTCTGTCAATGGGGCGCTGACGTGGTCTGCTGGTTGTATTTTGTGGAGCAACTCTCATTTAAACACCTTTGCGAGCAACATGAGCCTTACCTGTTCCCAGCCTGTGCCTGCTGCATGTGGTGCGTGGGCCTCAGATTCCCAGGCCCGATACTGTGGCAGTGAGAACACAAGGATTAGGAGCTGGAGGAGGCCATTCGGCCCCTCTAGCCCACTCCGCCATTCAATGAGACCTCGGCCAAACGTCTACCTCAACATCTGCCGGGACCAGGAGCCCAGTGGTTCTGTTACTGCACGAGTGATCCAGGAGCCCAGACTAATGATCTGGGCACACTGATGTTAAATTGGGGAACTTAACTTCAGTTAATTAAATAAATCTGTAATTAAAAAGCCAGTGTCAGTAATGGTGACCCTGAAACTACCGGATTGTGGTAAAAACCCATCCGGTTCACTGATGTCCTTTAGGGAAGGAAATCTGCCGCCCTTACCCGGTCTGGCCGATAGGTGACTCCAGACCCACAGTGATGTGGTTGACTCTGAACTGCCCTCTGGAATGGCCCAGTGAGACACTCAGTTGTAACACCCCCTTCTCCACGGCGATTAGGGATAGGCAATAAATGCCGGCCTTGCTGTCGACGCTCACATCCCAAGAACGAATAAATACCAAAAACACCCTCTACTTTCCCGCCCGATCCCGAAATTCCTTGGTTCCCCAAGAGTCCAAAAATCTATCGATCTCAGCCTTGAATATTCTCAAAGACTGAGCCTCCACATCCCTCTGGGGCAGAGAGTTCCAAAGATTCACCACCCTCAATCTGGTGCACTGCCGGAGGTGCCGTCTTTTGGGGCACCCATTCATAAAATTGGCTCAGTGAGTGGCACTCGTCTTCAAGGTTATTGGTTCAAGTCCCCACTCCAGAGACTTGAGTCCGTATTTTAGGCTCACACTCCCAGTGCACTACTGAGGGAGCGCCGCACTGTCGGAGGGGCACTACTGAGGGAGCGCCGCACTGTCGGAGGGGCAGTACTGAGGGAGCACCACATTGTCGGAGGGGCAGTACTGAGGGAGTGCCGCACTGTCGGAAGGGTAGTACTGAGGGAGTGCCACACTGTCAGAGGGACAGTACTGAGGGAGTGTCACACTGTCGGAGGGGCAGTACTGAGGGAGTGCCGCACTGTCGGAGGGGCAGTACTGAGGGAGTGCCGCACTGTCGGAGGGGCAGTACTGAGGGAGCGCCGCACTGTCGGAGGGGCAGTACTGAGGGAGTGCCACACTGTTCGAGGGGCAGTACTGAGGGAGTGTCACACTGTCGGAGGGGCAGTACTGAGGGAGTGCCGCACTGTTCGAGGGGCAGTACTGAGGGAGCGCCGCACTGTTCGAGGGGCAGTACTGAGGGAGCGCCGCACTGTTCGAGGGGCAATGCTGAGGGAGTGTCACACTGTCGGAGGGGCAGTACTGAGGGAGTGCCGCACTGTCGGAGGGGCAGTACTGAGGGAGTGCCGCACTGTCAGAGGTGCCGTCTTTTGGATGGGACGTTAAGCCGAGGCCCCGTGTGCCCTCTCATCCCACGGCCACTATTTCAAAGAAGAGCAGGGGACTTCTCCCCGGTGTCCTGTTCATTATCAATCTGGTTCAATCTGGATATTACCACATTGCTGTTTGTGGGAGCTTGCTGTGCACAAATTGGCTGTCACATTTCCTACATTACAACAGTGATTGCATTCCAAAAAGCACTTCCTTGGCTGCCAAGTGTTTTGGGACGTACTGAGGTCACAATGTCACATTTCAGTGATGTCGATTGAGGGATAAATATTGGCCCCAGGACACCGGGGAGAACTGCCCCGCTCTTCTTCAAAATAGTGCCCTTTCCACAGAGAGCGCAGACTCAGGTTTACCCATCTTCTGACAGAGACGAAGATTGGGAATAAGAGTAAGATTGAGGGAGGGAGAGAGAAGATTGAGGGAGGGAGAGAGAAGATTGAGGGAGGGAGAGAGAAGATTGAGGGAGGGAGAGAGAAGATTGAGGGAGGGAGAGAGAGGATTGAGGGAGGGAGAGAGAAGATTGAGGGAGGGAGAGAGAGGATTGAGGGAGGGAGAGAGAAGATTGAGGGAGGGAGAGAGAAGATTGAGGGAGGGAGAGAGAAGATTGAGGGAGGGAGAGAGAAGATTGAGGGAGGGAGAGAGAAGATTGAGGGAGGGAGAGAGAGGATTGAGGGAGGGAGAGAGAGGATTGAGGGAGGGAGAGAGATGATTGAGGGAGGGAGAGAGAGGATTGAGGGAGGGAGAGAGAGGATTGAGGGAGGGAGAGAAAGGCTTGAGGGAGGGAGACAGAAGATTGAGGAAGGGTAAGAAAGATGTGGAGAGGAAGGTGGAGTGAGGGAGAAAAGGAAAGAGAGAAGATGGAAAGAAAAAGGAAAGATAAAGATAGAGATGAGAGAGAAAGAAAAATACAGAGTGAGATAAAGAGAAGGAGAGAGAGAGAAAGGAGATCAGACAATTTCAGAACCAATCTAATCGCTTCACCCTGAGGAGACATAAATGTCACTGATCAGATTTACGGGTTGATAAAGTGAGGCCTGTAGTTTATGGAACAACTGAATGCAATCGCCTGATGGGCTGTTTGGCGTGTTCAGGGGCAACGTCAGGCCCAGTGATCCCAACCCCCGGCCCCCAGCCCCCGGCCCCCAGCCCCCAGCCCCGCTCCCAACCCCCAGCTCGGCCCCCAGCCCCACCCCCCAGCCCATCCCCCAGCCCCCAGCCCCAACCTCCAGCCCATCCCCCATCCCCCAGCCCCAGCCCAGCCCCCAGCCCCCAGCCCCCATCCCCCAGCTCCATTCCCCCAGCCCCACAACGATAGTGACGTCCTGACTAGCTCACCCTCCGCAAACCAAACCAGGTCTCCTCAACTGACCAGCATTGATACAAAAGAACATAAGAAATAGGAGCAGGAGTCGGCCATACGGCCCCTCGAGCCTGCTCCGCCATTCAATACGATCATGGCTGATCTGATCATAGACTCAGCTCCACTTCCCCGCCCGCTCCCCATAACCCTTGACTCCCTTATTGCTCAAAAATCCGTCTATCTCCACCTTAAATATATTCAATGACCCAGCCTCCACAGCTCTCTGGGGCAGAGAATTCCACAGATTCACCACCCTCTGAGAGAAGAAATTCCTCCTCATCTCCGTTTTAAATGGGCAGTCCCTTATTCTGAAACTATGCCCCCTAGTTCTAGATTCCCCCACGAGGGGAAACATCCTCTCTGCATCTACCCTGTCCAGCCCCCTCAGAATCTTATACGTTTCAATAAGATCACCTCTCATTCCTCTAAACGCCAATGAGTACAGGCCCAACCTGCTCAACCTTTCCTCATAAGACAACCCTTTCATCTCCGGAATCAACCGAGTGAACCTTCTCGGAACTGCCTCCAATGCAAGTATATCCCTCCATAAATACGGAGACCAAAACTGTACGCAGTACTCCAGGTGTGGCCTCACCAATACCCTGTACAGTTGTAGCAGGACTTCTCTGCTTTTATACTCCATCGCGATCAGCCAACCCGTAGTCAAGGTGAGGATTGTGTTACGCAAGACCCAGCCTCACGCAGCAAAATGCTGCGTGAGGCTGGGTCTTGCGTAACACAATCCTCACCTTGACTACGGGTTGGTTGAACGCGTTCCTGGGGTCTTCATCACATGACCCTCTCGCCTCGGCAACCTTCGCCACGATCCGTGTCTGCCTCCCGCTCTCTGGGGCGCTGGACAACCACACGGCCTCGCGCCCTGCATGTTCCAAAGCATAAAGTTCGTCAACAAACCGGGGTGGGGGTGGTGCTATTAACCCCCGGCGGGAAACCTTGCCGGCCAGAACAGTCGCCAACCCTCCAGGATTGGCCTGGAGTCGTCAGCAATTGCAGATTCATCTGCAGGTCACTGGGGCGTTAAAATAATTGTTTGTCTTTTCAGTTACTTTGAACTCTTTCGTTCATTAATGATAAAAATATGGAATATGCGGGAGTAACGGTCTGTTTGACTGACAGTGAAGCTTCATCCATTCGGGCGGTGAAGTGTTTTTAAATGTTCATTCTCGGGATGTGGGCGTCGCTGGTAAGGCCGGCATTTATTGGCCATCCCTAATTGCCCCTTGAGAAGGTGGTGGTGAGCCGCCTTCTTGAACCGCTGCAGTCCGTGTGGTGAAGGTGCTCCCACAGTGCTGTTAGGGAGGGAGTTCCAGGATTGTGACCCAGCGACGATGAAGGAACGGCCGATATATTTCCAAGTCGGGATGGTGTGTGACTGGGAGGGGAACGTGGAGGTGGTGGTGTTCCCATGGACCTGCTGCCCTTGTCCTTCTAGGGGGTAGAGGTCGTGGGTTTGGGAGGTGCTGCCGAAGAAGCCTTGGCGAGTTGCTGCAGTGCATCTTGTAGACGGTACACACTGCAGCCAGGGGGCGCCGGTGGTGGAGGGAGTGAATGTTGAAGGTGGTGGGTAGCGTGTCGATCGAGCGGCTGCTTTGTCCTGGATGGTGTCGAGCTTCTCGAGTGTTGTTGGAGCTGCAACTCATCCAGGCAAGTGGAGAGTGTTCCCTCACACTCCTGACTTGTGCCGTGTAGATGGTGGAAAGGCTTTGGGGAGTCAGGAGGCGAGACACTCGCCACAGAATACCCAGCCTCTGACCCGCTCTTGTGGCCACAGTATTTATGTGGTTGGTCCAGTTAAGTTTCTGGTCAATGGTGACCCCCAGGATGTTGATGGTGGGGGATTCGGTGATGGTAATGCCGTTGAGTGTCAAGGGGCGGTGGTTAGACTCTCGCTTGTTGGAGATGGTCATTGCCTGGCACTTGTTTGGTGTGAATGTTACTTACCACTTATCAGCCCAAGCCTGAATGTTGTCCAGGTCTTGCTGCATGTGGGCACGGACTGCTCCATTATCTGAGGAGTTGTGAATGGACCTGAACACTGTGCAGTCATCAGCGAACATCCCCATTTCTGACCTTATGATGGAGGGAAGGTCATTGATGAAGCAGCTGAAGATGGTTGGGCCTAGGACACTGCCCTGAGGGACTCCTGCAGCAATGTCCTGGGGCTGGGATGATTGACCTCCAACCACCATAACCATGGTCCTGTCGGTACGCTTTCCGGTTGGTCTTGGGGGCGGGGTGCCGCGAGGATAGACGTGTCGGGGACCAATGGCGGGACTGTGGAGGGGGCGGGGCGGTTGGAGGCAGGAGGTCATGTGATGAAACTGCCAGGAATACGCCACTGGTCAGTCACTGGTCACACCCCTGGTCAGTCACTGGTCACACCCCTGGTCAGTCACTGGTTACACCCCTGGTCAGTCACTGGTCAAATCTCTGGTCAGTCGCTGGTCACACCTCTGGTCAGTCACTGGTCAAATCTTTGGTCAGTCACTGGTTACACCCCTGGTCAGTCACTGGTCAAATCTCTGGTCAGTCGCTGGTTACACCCCTGGTCAGTCACTGGTCAAATCTCTGGTCAGTCACTGGTTACACCCCTGGTCAGTCACTGGTCAAATCTCTGGTTAGTCACTGGTTACACCCCTGGTCAGTCACTGGTCAAATCTCTGGTCAGTCACTGGTTACACCCCTGGTCAGTCACTGGTCAAATCTCTGGTCAGTCACTGGTTACACCCCTGGTCAGTCACTGGTCAAATCTTTGGTCAGTCACTGGTTACACCCCTGGTCAGTCACTGGTCAGTCACTGGTCAGATTTGACGACCCGCCGAGCCGTGGCAGGATGAGGTCACGGGGATCACGACCCCATCCCAGGTGGCGACAATCAGCTGGAGACTCGCGAAAGATCGGCAGCTCATTGAACCCGCTCACACTCGGTGAGGTCAGGGGGGTCAATCAATCCTTGCTCACTGGTTACACCCCTGGTCGGTCACTGGTTACACCCCTGGTCGGTCACTGGTTACACCCCGGGTCGGTCACTGGTCAAATCTCTGGTTAGTCACTGGTTACACCCCTGGTCAGTCACTGGTCAAATCTCTGGTTAGTCACTGGTTACAGCCCTGGTCAGTCACTGGTTACACCCCTGGTCAGTCACTGGTCAAATCTCTAGTTAGTCGCTGATTAAATCCCTGGTCAGTGGTTGGTGAAGACCTTTGCTATAATAGCGGACAAAGGAATGAGACACAAATACGTGAAGGCGTGGTTACCAATAACGCACGGGGCACGTTCTAGGAGTCAGTGACCAGCGATTGCCCGTCAGTTACTGGCGTTCAGTCAGTAACCGGGCTGTGGCGGGGGGGAGGGCCCGAGCTGTGGGGGGAGGGGTAAGGGGCTGAGCTAGGGGGGTAGGGGAGGAGGGCCTGAGCCGGGGGGACGGCGGGGGGGGGACGGGGGGGGACGGGGGGGGAGGGGTGAGGGGCTGAGCTGGGGGCGGGGGGGTGGGGGAGGGCTGGGTGGGGGGGAAGGGCCTGAGCCGGGGGGGGAGGGGTACGGGGCTGAGCTAGGGGGGGAGGGGGAGGGGAGGGCAGTGCTGGGGGTGCGGGGGGGGGGGGGAGGACCCAAGCTGGGTGCGGGGGGGTGCAGGGAGGGCTCGAGCAGCCAGCAGCCACCAGCTCACAGCGAGCTGCTGTTGGAGAGAATTCCTCGGCTGGAGTTCCATCCCCGGGCCGGTGCCAGCTTGTGGTAAGTTGCTGGAACAGGACACGGGATGCACACACACAGCTCCTGGGCGGGACGGGCTGCTTGCAGTGTGTATGGTGCGATCTGCAACCAGGCTGGACACAATGGCCGTGTCATTCCACGCTTTCCTTCCGTAACCCCATCGATCCTCCGCTCTGCGTGGGGAGACAGCGGAGCTTAGTGGTCTTGAGCGAGGGGATTGGGGGGCCAGCTGCCAGCTCAGTGATGGTGGGCCCCACCCAATGGAGGCAGCGCAAGCGACACTCAGCCCCTTTAAATACTTTGTCACTCCAACCGCACCTGAGAACAACAGCAACACATTGCTATTAAGAACTAGTTGGTTTATTAGCAAAGGTTTAACAATCACGCCAAACATTACCGGTTCATCCACCAGGCTCACAACCACCTGCCCCATGGTGAATTCCTCGAACCCAACTGGCAGGGGTTTTATTGAGTCTTGTGAACATCATGTGACTGGCTAAGCCACTCCCAACTCAACAGCTCTACAACTATTTGGGTATAACTTTAAAAATCAAGCGCCCCCTTTTGTTAAGTGCCCTAGAACCCAGAAATTTACAAACAAACCTGGGAACTTTGCCAAATCAAATTAATATTCTGTTCCCGGGGGTGATGATGCACTCCAGTCCCTCCGGCGCCCACCTCGCGGAAGGCCGCGAGCGTACCGGTGGACACCCCGTGCTCCATCTCCAGGGACACCCTGGCTCGGATGTAGCCGCGGAAGAGAGGCAGGCAGTCGGGCTGAACGACCCCCTCGACCGCCCGCTGTCTGGACCGGCCGATGGCCTCCTTGGCCAGGCCCAGGAGCAGTCCTACGAGGAGGCCCTCCGACCTGCCCGCTCCCCTCCGCACAGGGTGCCCAAAGATCAGGAGCGTGGGACTGAAGTGCAACCAGAATTTGAGGAGCAGCCCCTTCAGATATTGGAAGAGGGGCTGCAACCTCACTCACTGAACATACACGTGGAACATGGACTCCTCCAGACCGCAGAAATTGCAGGCGGCCTGGGAGTCCGTGAACCGACTTAAAGACTTATTGCACGGGACTGCTCCGTGCACCACCCTCTAGGCCATGTCCCCAATGGATAGAGGGAGGACTCCCGCGTCGAGTGCACTCCACTGGGCAACAACTCCACAAACCTATGAGCACTATCACAGGGGCATACATTGCAGAGGGCTCTCCTGCTCTTTTTCATTTTGTTGCTTTAAACATGAGATTACACACACATTCAGGTGTAATATTGAAACCTCAGACTTTACTGCACAAATTCAGTATGAAGTTCCCGAGACACACTTCACAAAACCAGTGTATGCTTCCTCCGTTTGAGACACACGCGATTCGATTCCGTTGTATGCTACTAAAACACTGTTCCCTTACATTTAACTCATACTAACTCAGGTCTTTGATCACTACATTATGTGCATACTGTCAAGAACTCTAGGTTCATCAAAGGTACATACAACCGCTAACAGAATAACAATGTAAACGAAACGACCGGCCACTCAATCCCCCTGCAATTGCTTTATTGCTGCAATCAACTCTTGCCATGCATTTTATCACCGTAACACACAGGGGACCAAGTTTCCACGTTCGAATATGGCCAAATGATTCATTTGAACTTTTAATCCGCCATGTGCTGATCTTACAGACAGCGCAGAGACCGGGGTATTCGGGTAATAGGGACTGTATCTTCCTCGCTTATCCAGTCGGGGGCCATATGCAACTCCAGTCCAGCACCAAACACGGTTGACCCTCACCAAAGGCTGGAAATCTTTAATAAACCTGAAATATATACACTGTTACCGCTGGAGACGGTCAGTGGGTCTGCGGAGAGATAAACAGAGTTAGCGTTTCAGGTCAGTGATCCTTTGTTCAGGACGGGTTGACCCTTAACTGCCCCGTGAAGTGAGATGGCGCACACACTTACACAGGGCAAGCACGTACCTCCGCGGATGGGGAGGGACGACAATTGCCAGCCTTGCCAGCGATGCCCGGATCCTGAGGATGGATATAAGGGACTCAGATATCCCGGAGGTGAGAGACTGCAAAGCAGAACAAGTTACACGCGGGTTGTCCCTTCACAGCCCTGAATGAAAAGGGTGTCAGGGAGAGCACGGGGCAGGCCGAGGAACACAGCCCCCACGAGGATACAGAGCACATTTATTTTTACCCTGTTTGCAGCCTTGTTGACAGCGTCGATGGATCAAAGAGTCACTGCTGCCTGGCCTGGCGCCTTTGAAGTGTCGCGGCAGGGGGGGAGGGGGACTGTGGCGGGGGGGGAGGGGGACTGTGGCGGGGGGCGGGCAGACACGAACATGGTGTGACACACAGCGCCAGATCAGGAGCTGACACACTATCTCAGAGCCTACCTGGAAAGTACAGCTCGGTCAGGCCTGGGGTTTACCGAGTGTGGGGGGGGGGGGGCAGGGAGGTGCGGGGCAGGCAGGGGGCAAGGGGGGGCAGTGGGGGGCAGTGACACTAACCGGCAGCTGTACTGAACTCAACTTCGAAGCCACGGTTCCAGGTTTAGTCATTTTAAACATGTTTGTGAAATCTAAATTTGCTACGGTTCAGATGTGCTGGCGTTCCCTCAGTACTGCCCCTCCGACAGTGCGGCACTCCCTCAGTACTGCCCCTCCGACAGTGCGGCACTCCCTCAGTACTGCCCCTCCGACAGTGCGGCGTTCCCTCAGTACTGCCCCTCCGACAGTGCGGCACTCCCTCAGTACTGCCCCTCCGACAGTGCGGCACTCCCTCAGTACTGCCCCTCTGACAGTGCGGCGTTCCCTCAGTACTGCCCCTCCAACAGTGCGGTGTTCCCTCAGTACTGCCCCTCCGACAGTGCGGCACTCCCTCAGTACTGCCCCTCCGACAGTGCGGCGCTCCCTCAGTACTGCCCCTCCGACAGTGCAGCACTCCCTCGGTACTGTCCCTCCGACATTGCGGCGCTCCCTCAGTACTGCACGGGGAGTGTCAGCCTAGTTATTTGTGCTCAAGTCCCTGGAATGGGACTTGAACCCACAACTTCCTGACTCAGAGGCGAGAGTGCTGCCCACTGAGCCACAGCTGACACAAAGGAAAAGATGAACGAAAATGAAGGGCAAGAAAAAGAGAGAAAGAAATGGAGAGAGGAAAGTGGAGCGAATGAGAGAGAAGGTGTGTCTGTGGGTCTGTGGGTTCCAGGCCCTGTGGCGATTGTGTGGCTCAGGGTCAGATGTGCTGTAGCACTGGGTCGTTACATGACGTCACTGTTTGTTCACCGGGTCTGTGCACAATGGTCAACTGGCTCACAATCCCTGAGATATAAAAGCAATAATCAGCCTTAGCTCCCACTTCCTGATCCCCATCTACTATCAGCCACTGGTGGTCAGGTGTCAGGGGACGGCAGGACTGGGGCTCCAGCTGTGATTCCTCACCGAGTCAAATAGCCTGCTGGCACTATCTCGGGATTAACTGTCAGAGAGTGGGGTATTCGCCATAAAACCGTCCAAACCCACACCCCCATTCCCCCCACACCTCCCCCTCCCCACCCTCCCAACCCACACACCCCACTCCCACTCAGCCCCACCCTCAACCTATCGTCCCCAAACCTCCCCCTCCCAACCCCCAAACCCCACAACCCTCCAGCCCGTCACCCTGACACATCTCCCACCCTCCTCATTTCCCCAGCCCCATGCCCCCCCCCCCACCCAAAACCCACCCACAAATCTTCCTACCCCACCTTCCCCCAACATCCCCACCCCACCCCCTCACCCCTCGCTCCTCACCCCACCCACAATTCCCCCCCGCCTCTCCCGACAAGCTGAATGGCGGCGAGGCGATTGAGGCCGAGTTGGAAGGGAAGTTGGGTGTGACGTGAAGGCAGAGACAGAAGCATTATCGACAGACAGAAGAAAGAGACAGAGAGACGGGCTCCAGGAAAGGAGTGAGCGGGGCAGGGATACGAGACGGAGAGAGGGCAAGCTGAACGTGATTTGCTGGACCCTTTTTGTAAGGTTGCCTGTGTCTGTCTAATTGATTGCCTGAACAGGTTGAGTTACATACTGATGGAAGCACAGTGGTGTGGACCAATAAGCATGCGTCTGTGAATCATTACAGCAAGTCAGGGAGCAGGCACTGAATTGTATGTTTGCTGTTTCCTCCCACTCACTCGCTGCCCAGTGCAGCTCGTTCTTCTCCGGGGAGCTCACCAACGGGCACTGAAGCAGCCCGCTGGATTCTCACTGTCAGCCGTGGCTCAGTGGGTAGCTCTCTCTCTCTCGCCTCCAAATCACAAGGTCATGGGTTCAAGTTCAACTCCAGAGGCTTGAGCACAAAAATCTAGGCTGACACTCCAGTGCCGTACTGAGGGAGCCCCACACTGTCAGACGGGCAGTACTGAGGGAGGGCCGGGCAGTACTGAGGGAGCCCCACACTGTCAGAGGGGCAGTACTGAGGGAGGGCCGCACTGTCGGAGGGGCGGAACTGAGGGAGTGCCGCACTGTCGGAGGGGCAGTACTGAGGGAGTGCCACACTGTCGGAGAGGCAGTGCTGAGGGAGTGCCACACTGTCAGAGAGGCAGTGCTGAGGGAGTGCCACACTGTCGGACAGGCAGTACTGAGGGAGTGCCACACTGTCGGAGAGGCAGTGCTGAGGGAGTGCCACACTGTCGGAGAGGCAGTGCTGAGGGAGTGCCACACTGTCGGAGAGGCAGTACTGAGGGAGTGCCACACTGTCGGAGAAGCAGTACTGAGGGAGTGCCACACTGTCGGAGAGGCAGTACTGAGGGAGCGCCGCACTCTTGGAGAAGCAGTGCTAAGCATTGGAAGAGGAGGAGGCCATTCAGCCTCTCGAGTCTATTCCACTATTCACTTAGATCTTGGCTGTTCTGCACCTCAACTCCATTCACCCACATTGGCTTCATATCCATTGGTATCCTTACCCAACAAAAATCAGTCGATCCAAAAGTAGCATCTTTTTGAAGAAAGCACATAATTGTTGACAGGTGGCTGGTGTATATTATCTGGCAGTATTCTGTGTTGTATTTTGCTGTCGCTAATATCTATTATCTCCCACCCTGGACTCCTGTCCCTAGATCAGTGCCAGTTCTGTTTGTGCTCAGATAGAGGAGATTTGATAGAAGTGTTTTACATCATGAAGGGTTAAATGAAAGAAAGAAAGACGTGAATTTATACAGCACCTTTCAGGACCTCAGGATGTTCCAAGCGCTTTACAACCAATGAAGTACTTTTGAAGTGTAGTCACTGTTGTAATGTAATGTATGCCCCTGCGAACATGCTCACAGGTTTGTGGAGCTGTTGAACCAGCTTGATGGCAGAGGAGCGGGCTGGATGGCACTAGAAGACTCAGCACGCGACTATATTGGGCCGACATTCGGCGCACAGCCAATGCCATCGAGACTTTGGAAAGCAGTGACAGGATTGGTCCAAGTCAGCATGGATTTATGAAAGGGAAATCATGCTTGACAAATCTTTTGGAATTTTTTGAGGATGTAACTAGTAGAGTGGACAAGGGAGAACCAGTGGATGTGGTGTATTTGGACTTTCAAAAGGCTTTTGACAAGGTCCTACACAAGAGATTGGTGTGCAAAATTAAAGCACATGGTATTGGGGGTAATGTACTGACATGGATAGAGAACTGGTTGGCAGACAGGAAGCAGAGAGTCGGGATAAACGGGTCCTTTTCAGAATGGCAGGCAGTGACTAGTGGAGTGCCGCAGGACTCTGTGCTGGGACCCCAGCTCTTTACAATATACATCAATGATTTAGATGAAGGAATTGAGTGTAATATCACCAAGTTTACAGATGACACTAAGCTGGGTGGCGGTGTGAGCTGTGAGGGGGACGCTAAGAGGCTGCAGGGTGACTTGGACAGGTTAGGTGAGTGGGCAAGTGCATGGCAGATGCAGTATAATGTGGATAAATGTGAGGTTATCCACTTTGGTGGCAAAAATGCAAAGACAGAATATTATCTGAATGGCGGCAGATTAGGAAAAGGGGAGGTGCAACGAGATCTGGGTGTCATGGTTCATCAGTCACTGAAAGTTGGCATACAGGTACAGCAGGCGGTGAAGAAGGCAAATGGTATGTTGGCCTTCATAGCTAGGGGATTTGAGTATAGGAGCAGGGAAGTCTTACTGCAGTTGTACAGGGCCTTGGTGAGGCCTCACCTGGAATATTGTGTTCACTTTTGGTCTCCTAATCTGAGGAAGGACATTCTTGCTATTGAGGGAGTGCAGCGAAGGTTCGCCAGACTGATTCCCGGGATGGCTGGACTGATATATGAGGAGAGACTGGATCAACTGGGCCTTTATACATTGGAGTTTAGAAGGATGAGAGGGGATCTCATAGAAACATACAAGATTCTGACGGAACGGGACAGGTTAGATGCGGGTAAATTGTTCCCGATGTTGGGGAAGTCCAGAACCAGGGGACACAGCCTTAGGATAAGGGGTAGGCCATTTAGGACTGAGATGAGGAGAAACGTCTTCACTCAGAGGGTTGTTAACCTGTGGAATTCCCTGCGGCAGAGAGTTGTTGATGCCAGTTCATTGGATATATTCAAGAGGGAGTTAGATGTGGCCCTTACGGCTAAAGGGATCAAGGGGTATGGAGAGAAAGCAGGAAAGGGGTACTGAGGTGAATGATCAGCCATGATCTTATTGAATGGTGCTGCAGGCTCGAAGGGCCGAATGGCCTACTCCTGCACCGATTGTCTATGTTTCTCTGTTTCTATGAGTCGCTAAAAGCAGCACCGGGTCATGACTCCGTTAGGTATGTCGAGGATGCTCAAGCACATGGGGAGATCCCGTCCAAACTGACCCCTGTCCGGACAGAATTCCTCATCGGCACCAAGCCCCAAAACCTCCCTCGGGAGCCGGCACCTCACAACTTGAGCCTCCTCGGGGAAATCCCCTCCGTGCCTTTCAGTTCTGCGCGGAGGGGTTTCCTGTACAGGGCTGCTCCTGCACACTCTCCACCTTGCCATCCTCGCCTGCCGTCCGGACATGCCATGGCGCACCATCTTGCCATCCGGAGGAGGCGGGGGTCCCCGATGGAATGCCCTCTACGCGGGAGTCCTCCCTCTATTTATTAGGGACTTGGCCTGGAGGGTGGTGCATGGGGCAGTCCCGTGCAATAAGTTTTTAAGTCGGTTCACGGGCTCCCAGGCTACCTGTAATTTCTGAGGTCTAGAGGAGTCCGTGTTCCACGTGTACATTCAGTGAGTGAGGTTGCAGCCCCTCTTCCATTACTTGAAGGGGCTGCTCCTCAAATTCTGGTTGCACTTCAGTCCCACGCTCCTGATCTTTGGGCACCCTGTGCGGAGGGGAGCGGGTAGGTCCGAGGGCCTCCTTGTAGGACTGCTCCTGGGCATGGCCAAGGAGGCCATCAGCCGGTCCAGGCAGCGGGCGGTCGAGGGAGTCGTTCAGCCCGACTGCCTGCCTCTCTTCCGCGGCTACATCCGAGCCAGGGTGTCCCTGGAGATGGAGCACGCGGTGTCCACCGGTACGCTCGCGGCCTTCCGCAAGAGGTGGGCGCCGGAGGGACTGGAGTGCATCATCACCCCCGGCAACCAAATTTTGATTTGATTTAAGTTTACTGTCCAAAGTTTAATTTGTTTAATGTGTCGGTTTTAGTGCCCCCACCCCTTTATTCAGGGGGCACTTGTATTAATGTTTGCAACAAAATAATTGTAGAGCTGTTGCATTGTGAGTGGCTTAGCCAGTCACGTGATGTTCACAAGACTCAATAAAACCCCAGCCAGTTGGGTGTTCGGGGGATTCACGATGGGGCAGGTGGTTGTGAGCCTGGTGGATGAACCAGTAATGGGTAGTGTGATTGTTAAACCTTTGCTAATAAACCAATTAGTTCTTAATAGCAATTCTTCAGCAAAGATCCCATGAAACAAATACGTTACAGAGGTTTAGACAGAGGATTAGATAGAGTCAATAAAGAGAACTGTTTGCAATGGCTGAAGGACTGATAACCAATGGCACACAGATGTAATGTATTTGCTTCAGCACATTGCTATTAAGAACTATATAGCAAAAGTTTATTAGCAAAGGTTTAACAATCACACTACCCATTACCGGTTCATCCACCAGGCTCACAACCACCTGCCCCATCGTGGATCCCCCGAACCCAACTGGCTGGGGTTTTTTTGAGTCTTGTGAACATCACGTGACTTGGTAAGCCACTCCCAACTCAACAGCTCGACCAACCAGTGAGCATGCTCACAGGGGCACACATTACAACAGATTTAAGGCGATTGGCAAAAGAACCCGAGGCGACATGAGGCGAGTGGTTAGAATTTGGAAGACACTGCCTGATCAGGCGGTGGAAACAGATTGAGCAGTCGTCTTCAAAAGGGAGTTGGATAAATACTTGAAGGAGAAAGAAATTTCAGGGATATGGGGAAAGAGCGGGGGAGTGGGACGGACTGGGTTGGTCCTCGAAGGAGCGGGCGTAGACTTATTGGGCCGTATGGCCTCCTGCTGTGTTGTACTGGTCTATGGTTCTATGATACAAATTGGGTTGATTTTCACATACTTGTGAGGTGTAAGTGGCTTGGGACTGCCGATGAACTCAGCAGAGTGTCAAAGTCTTCGTTCCCAGGGCGACTACAATAATTGCTCACGGTGTCGGGTCGAAACAGCCCACTCACGCTGGGAGTGGGGAATAGTGGGCCTGGGACGGGAGGCAATTAACGAGAGAAAGGCTCAGATTGGGCCCGATGTTTGCTTGCAGAGGATGGAGTTACTTCAAAACGCCTCAACAACATCTACATAGCGCCTTTAAAGTAGTAAAACGTCCCAAGGTGCCTCACAGGGGTGTAAATCAGGCAGAATTTCACACCGAGCCACGGAAGGAAATATAGGGCCCGAAATCGGTGATGGCCAAGGGCCGCCCATGGCCGTCGAGAGACCGAGCAGTACTTTGCCGGGAAGATTCCACTCAGAGGTGGCAGTACCGCCCAGCGGCCAAATAACAATTTACACCGTCAATCTGGGCGGCAGCGGGCGGGAGCTCCCATTCTCGGCGGCAGAGGCTCTTGCCGCCCAAGTGCCGCTGGTGATGGAGTCGGGCCCACGGAGGGCGGGAGAGCTGGGAGTAAAACCAAACACAAAACCCCACAACACCGTCAGGGGACCCCATCCAGGTAAGTCGCTGGAAATGGTTTTTTAAAGATGTTCACTCACTTTTTATTGTCGGTCTTTGTACTCACCGTGAGGGTTAGACCTGGCTCCATGCAGCGGCCCTCCCCCAGCCCCCGCTGACTCCCGCGGACTCTCGCCCGCACCAATCCGCCGGCTCAGCGAGCAGCAGGTCACTTACGCTACTCGACCGCCAGAGGACGTCCGCGGGCGCTTCCTTGCGGTACTCCCCTCCCCCTCCCCTCACTCCTCCTCCCCCCCCCAACCCCACCCCCTCTCCCTCCTGTCCGCTCCCCCTCCCACTCCCTCCCCCTCCCCCTCCCGCCCGCTCCCCCTCCCATTCCCTCCCCCTCCTCCTCCCGCCCGCTTCCCTCCCACTCCCTCCCCCTCCCCCTCCCCCTCCCATCCGCTCCCCCTCCCACTCCCTCCCCCTCCCCCTCCCGCCCGCTCCCCCTCCCATTCCCTCCCCCTCCCCCTCCCGCCCGCTTCCCTCCCACTCCCTCCCCCTCCCCCTCCCATCCGCTCCCCCTCCCCTCACTCCCCCCCCCTCCCGCCCGCACTCCCTCCCCCTCCCCTCACTCCCCCTCCCCCTCCTCTCACTCCTCCTCCCCCTCCCACTCCCTCCCCCTCCCCCTCCCGCCCGCTCCCCCTCCCATTCCCTCCCCCTCCCCCTCCCGCCCGCTTCCCTCCCACTCCCTCCCCCTCCCCCTCCCGTCCGCTCGCTCCCCCTCCCACTCCCTCCCCCTCCCCCTCCCGCCCGCTCCCCCTCCCCTCACTCCCCCTCCCCCTCCCGCCCGCTCCCCATCCCACTCCCTCCCCCTCCCCCTCCCGCCCGCTCCCCATCCCAACCCCTCCCCCTCCCCCTCCCGTCCGCTCCCCCTCCCCTCACTCCCCCCCCCCCCGCCCGCACCCCCTCCCCCTCCCCTCACTCCCCCTCCCCCTCCTCTCACTCCTCCTCCCCCTCCCAAACCCTACCCCTCCCCCTCCCGTCCGCTCCCCATCCCACTCCCTCCCCCTCCCCCTCCCGCCTGCTCCCCCTCCCATTCCCACTCCCTCCCCCTCAACCCTCCCGTCCGCTCCCCCTCCCCTCACTCCCCCCCCTCCCGCCCGCACCCCCTCCCTCTCCCCTCACTCCCCCTCCCCCTCCCGCCCGCTCCCCCTCCCCCTCCCACTCCCCCTCCCCCTCCCGCCCGCTCTCCATCCCACTCCCTCCCCCTCCCCCTCCCGCCCGCTCCCCCTCCCGCCCGCTCCCCCTCCCATTCCCACTCCCTCCCCCTCCCGTCCGCTCCCCCTCCCCCTCCCCCACCTGCCCGCTCTCCCTCCCCCTCCCGCCCGCTCCAGCCTGAGTGGAAACTGGGAGAGAGAGGAGACAGGAGGCAAACCTCGGGGGCACTGGGTGTTAAGGCCCCTATTATCGGGGCCATGGGTTTAGGGCAGGTGACAAAAAGCTTTGACAAAGAGGTCGGTTTTAAGGAGTATTGTGTGTCTCCTTATCTGGGGGTGTTACTTATTAGGAACCTGGCAATTGCTAGAAGGAAACAGACGAAGGTCCACCTAGGGCGCCTTCTACCCGCCTGGGAGTTCGATGATTCAAGTGTCGAGGGTTTTTGAAGCATTTCCAGCACCTGCAGAACACACAGCCGGCAGTGAAATAACCCCTGCCCCCTGCCCCCGGACCCCCACCGGACGTCTTAATGCGCTTTACAGACAATGAAGTACTTTTGAAATGTAGTCACTGTCATGTATCTTACATTATTATATATAACTGTATCCTAACAGGCTATACATGACTGTAATAAGATATGACCTGTAACCACCAGCATACCTTACCACCAGGGGTTCAATTGCAAGAGACAGGTATATAAGGACAGGTCTCAGGCAAGTGCAGCATTCCAGAGCTGTGAAATAAAGGTGCAGGTCCAGAGTGACCTTGACTTCACTACATGCCTCGTGTACTGAGTGGACAGGACTTTACAGTGGCGACGGGTTACGGGATTACAGAATCCACGGAATGGCGAACAACGGATCAGATGAAAAGTACAATGCGAGCAATCAACTACAAACTGAGAAAAGCTCAAGAGAGATCAGCCAGACGCAGCTCATTCTTTGGGAACACTTTGAACAATGGGACAGGTCTGTGCTGCAGGTGTGGGGGTGGGCACTCGTCAAGGGGATGTCGATTTCAGCAGGCTGTTTGCAGAAATTGTGAATATATAGGGCATTTGGCCCGCATGTGCAAAAAAATGGCAGCTCGACTGGTATACGAATCGGATGGGTCGGAAAGCGGACCAGAAGATGGTGGGGACAGTACCCGGGACACCGATGTACAGTGGGTCAATACGATCAATGGCCGCTGCTCCTACAACAGGACGCCTCCTATAATGATGAGGGTCCTACTCAACGGGATATCTGTCAACATGGAGCTGGGTACGGGAGCGAGTCAATCTCTCATGGGCGCTTAACAATTTGAACAACTGTAGCCGCATAACAGAGACAGACCAAAACTCACAAGGGTCGACACCAAACTAAGGACCTATACCAAAGAAATCGTACCAGTCCTCGGCAGCACCATGCTCTCTGTCACACACAAAGGGACAGTGAACCGACTTCCCCTGTGGATTGTCCCCGGAGACCCCCCAGCACTGCTGGGGAGAAGCTGGCTGGCAAAACTAAACTGAAATGGGATGATGTCCATGCCATGACATTAGAGGAACGGACCTCCTGCTCAACAGTTATAAAGCGATTTGAACATCTCTTTCAGCCAGGTGTGGCCACTTTCAAAGGGGCCAAAGTCAAAATCTACATCACACAGGATGCTAGACCGGTCCATCACAAGGCCAGAGCTGTACCCGATGTGTTGAGGGAAAAGATTGAACACGAACTAGACAGGCTTCTGCGGGAAGGCATTATATCACCTGTGGAATTTAGCGACTGGGCAAGTCCCATCGTCCCAGTCATGAAGCCTGATGGATCCGTACGAATCTGTGGGGACTACAAATCTACCATAAACAGAGTCTCCCTACAGGACCAGTACCCACTGCCCAGAGCGGAGGACTTATTGGCTGGAGGTAAACTTTTCTCAAAATTAGACCTCACATCTGCGTATATGACGCAAGAATTGACCGAGAAATCCAAGCTACTCACCACCATCAACACACATCGAGGCCTTTTCATTTACAATCGATGCCCATTCGGCATCAGGTCGGCAGCTGCCATATTCCAGCGCAACATGGAGAGTCTGCTCACGTCCATCCCGGGGACGGTTGTATTTCAAGACGACATACTTATCACGGGCAGGGACACCGACTCCCATCTCCGTAATTTGGAGGAAGTACTAAAGCGGTTGGATCGGGTAGGCCGACGAGTCAAGAAATCCAAGTGCCTGTTTCTCGCACCCGAGGTTGAATTTTTGGGCAGAAGGATTGCCGGTGATGGAATCCGCCCAACAGAGTCCAAAACATAAGCAATTCGCCTGGCACCCAGGCCCCGGAATGTCTCAGAACTGCACGCCTTTCTCGGGCTGAGAATGTGTAAAAGGGTTGCGAAAGTGGTAGATGGCTAAAGAAGGTGGCAAAAGGATGGAGATAGGGAATCATGGGAAAATAGCTAAAGAAATGGTCAAGATACAGACAACTGCAGAATCAACAGAAAAAAAAGGGGTTACCAAGAGTTGAAGTTGAGGTTAGACACGGGTCATGAGAAAGCCCAAGGCAGCACAAAGAAAGAAAGCAATTCTAGATAGGAAGGGAAAAGTAATAGCTTCTACTGATAAGGAGGAAGAGAAACTAATTGGGTTCTTTACTGATAAGGGAAGACTGTGTAGCAAAGCTATAACGAACCTACCTGACACCAGCCCTAATTGGGGGACTTTCTTGCCTGCCATTGGACGTACTCGGGGGGGAGGCAGAAAGGGATTGGATAGACCAAGTGCTAATCAAATGTGTTCTGTTTTGAAAATGTATATCTACTGTGCTTTTCGCGCTGAAAAGGAGCTTGTCCAGGGGCAGGTAAACAGGCTCTGATTGAGAGTGTTCCTTTGTCTCGACAAGTCCCGGCCGGAGAATCTTCAATAAAGGTCTTTTACAGAAAAGGCAAGAGGTGTTCGCGTCAGTGTATTCGCTGAAACAGATTGAGGGAAAAAGAATCCGTATCAACATTTGGTGTCAGAAGTGGGATCTCAACGGACGGCTGCCGAAAGCTTGCGAATTAAGAGCCAGACTAGCCTTGGACGAGACGGAAGGAAAGTGGCCACTGGAGTGAGTACCCTTTAAAATACCACTTCAGTTTCCTTCAGTTCCAAAAGTCTGAGGAAAGTTTGGCCACTCGCTGGTTCTCAGGTAGCGTCTGAACGAGATCCAGGTCAATCTGGCGAATACCTTTTAACTTAGGAAATAAGTGTCCAAGTCAGGTACGACATTGACTTTGTATATCACTTAGTCCGTCTAGGCGCTGATTGGACTTAAATCGCGCGGCGACACGGAGGATAGGGAAATCGCGCGGCGACGCGAACCGCATGGTGACGCGGAGGGATAGGGAAATAGACAATCGCACGGCGACGCGAATAGGAAAACCGCGGGGCGACGCAGAAGAAAAGGGAAATTGTGTAGAACTAAACCACGGGGCGACGTGAGGAATTGTGTAAGGATAAAAGGAATTGTGTAAGGATAAAATTGGGCAATCATGGATCCAAAAATAGAGCCGGCCAAAGAAAAAATTTAATTAATAAGCTTTGTTGAATGAAGAGAGACTTTTGTGAATGTCTGTTTTTGAATGAGAGTACTTGTGTGATTTTTTGACTGCGGAATTAATTTTCATGTTTTTTTTAAAAAGCCTGTTTGGAGGAGTGAAGCAGCTGTTTGCTTATTTTAGCTCCACCCACTTGGAGGAGTGAAAGTTTTTTTAACCCTTTGTAGTGTTGTCCTGTATGTGGGAAGTTTTAAGACATTTTAAGTTAGAAACGCAGGTGTGGATTTATTCGGATGATAAGTTACGGAGGTAGGAAATGCACAAAGAAAAGGTTTGTTGAGTAAAAGATAAAAAATACATGGTCCCGGTGGTTGAAAAAAAAAGAATTTATTTGACACGCTCACTTACTTGTCGAAAGAAAACATGCAATGATTGATTACATTGGGTTGAAAGACATAAATTTAGTCTCGGAATGAGATAAAGAATGCCTTTTAAAAAAAAGCTTCTAGCTCAAAAAAGAGGTTTTAAGTAAAGATTGAAATTACAAAGTTTGAATTGGGATTTTGAGATATTTAGAGAAGGCACAGCAAAATACTGAGGTGGATTCAAAAAAAAAATTATTAAATTAAATCTGATCTCTTAAAGAAAAAAGGAGATATAAAACTAAAAGGTTTGGAAACAATCTAGAAATACCTTCAGGGATCAGGACAAACTCCTGGGCGAGTGGTGAGCTATCTGCGAAGGTGTAAAAGGGACTTTTGAAAAATGTTAAAAACAGCAAGCTTTAGCAGTTTAGAAGAGACATTTTAATGACTTTGAAACTGGAGCATTTTGAGATAACGAAAAGCAACCCTCAAAGCCTAATTGCTGGACTCCATTCAAGTTATGGAGAAAAGAAAAAGATAAAGATGCCACTTTGAAAGTAAACAAATTATTTTAAATTAATTTATGGAGTCACGAGCCTTCCGTGTAAAATACAAAACCTAATTTGAAGAAAGGAGATCTGAAAAAAAAGATGTAACGTAATAAATAAGTGCTGAAAAAAATGTGTTTGTGATGGAAAAAGACATAACTCACTAAATACTAGTTGATGTTTGCTGTGAAAAAGATATTGGTTTAATTAGGAAAAGGAAAAAAAATTGGAAGATGCAAAAGACACCCTACAGTGATAATGATTTTAAATTATGAGAAAGTTTCACTCCAGTTTGAAAGATTTCCAAAATGGACGTTGTTTATCAAGAAAAGTCCCGAACAGTCTAAACAAGCAGAAGGGTTTTGAAAATAACGAGGAGAAAAGATCTAAGATATTTAGAGAAGGCACAGCAAAATACTGAGGTGGATTCAAAAAAAAAATTATTAAATTAAATCTGATCTCTTAAAGAAAAAAGGAGATATAAAACTAAAAGGTTTGGAAACAATCTAGAAATACCTTCAGGGATCAGGACAAACTTCTGGGCGAGTGGCGAGCTATCTGCGAAGGTGTAAAAGGGACTTTTGAAAAATGTTAAAAACAGCAAGCTTTAGCAGTTTAGAAGAGACAAGTTATGCGAACTCAGCACAGAAAAAAAAACTGGGAATTAGAGAATCTTACTGAATTTTAAAATTCTTATAGAAAATGGAACTGGCACTGATGTTTAGATTTTGTGCCGAGAGAGAAATAAAACACAAGATTTGCCCAGTGAACGGGACCGTAAAATAAAACAGCGTGAGTGAAAATTGGATTTCAGTAAACAAAATAGCTATTAAAAATGTGTGGTCTCGTTTTAAATCAATCAAAAAAAATCTTTGGCAATTAGAAGTTAAGAAAACCTTGGAGTTTACTCTAAAATGCCGTCTTCCCTGATGAGAAGACTTTTATTATGACGGCTTTACTAATGATTTCTGCTTTTTTTAACGGATTCCTAATTTCTAAGCAAGTTTTGAAGGCACAAAGACTTAAAAAAATAATTTTTCGGATGATTACGTGAAGTCACGTAATGACATCAGGCTTTCTTACAAACCTGTAAAGGAATTAACCCTTTCCATTGACAGCTGTTTTATACTGGACATTATTAATTTGGATTTCTTAATAGAATTAAAAAAAAGACTCACCTAACAGAGGAAATGTTGCGATAGTCAGAATAAAAATAAAAACAGAACTAGCCTATGTAATAATACTCGCCTGAAACAAATAAAACAAATTCAAGAGTTAAAAGCTAAGATAAATAAGCTGGAAGAGATTTTTTTTAAAACGGGGCCAGACGGATAGTGCAGTGCGCAGCCATAGCACCATCACCTATGGCAATAGAGCCAATGTACCCCACGGTGGGTAAGTGTAGTCTACAAACCCAACCTAACTTTACCTCCGATTTCACAGAGTGACCGCAACATGCATGGATAAAAGAGGAGTAGAGCAGAACCTAACACCTGGTGACGACCAGGCTATTTGGTTAAAATTTGCAGATAAAACACTCACCGAGATGGGACCACAGCGGCTACTTCGACTCTGGAGACTCAGGATACTGGGGACCTTGAGGCCCACGCAGGCACTGGATAATACAGATGGACTACGAGAGATATAGCACACACAGGAAAGACACAACTACATGAACTAGCTTTGTTTAATTTGACTGCCGAAATATGCATCCCAGCAGACAAGGACTGGAGCAAGGACAGAACTTATTTTAACGCATGGCTATGTATAGTGTATTAAGTAAGGTTGTAATGCAGCAGGCTGCCGATGCTATGGGCGCCAGTATGGGGAAGGGCGCAGAAATCCAACTGGATGGAATTTCAGTTCTAGAAGCTCATGCCTGGGCGGGTGAAGCTGCAAAACAAGCAGCCAAATCCACCCCGCAAGAGAAACAGAAGGGTGGGAACAGAACGGAACAAAAAAGGGGGGCGGATGGAGTGTGAAGCCCTACCACTGCCCCAACAACCACCCTGGGGACAACAAATCTTCCCAGCACAACCACGCAAGTCCCCCCATAAGCCCGTCCATAAAGACTGAAGCCAAAGGGGGGCTAGTAATAAAAGAATCTAAAGAAAGGATATAATTAGGATGCGTCAGCGACTACTTAACTTAAATCTAATGGATATCATTCTTCCTAGCTTCTGTGGGAATGAAACTATAAAGTCTATACCAGAACCTGGCACAGCGGATCCTCGAAGGCCCAGAATCCACTACCCTGAGATGCGGCAGGGGTTACGACGATGAATTCCACAGACCTGCATGCAATATCTGACCGGGCTAACAACTTAATGGCGTAGTCTTGAGGGGTTTACTGGGGAGGGACTTGGATAACCAAGCCCTACATGCGCGGTGGGGAGATGGCACAGAAGGGGAACTGTTACAGGTGGCCCATATGATGTAACAAAGGGAGACCCCTTATACCAGATCGATAATATCGGTGAAGTTAGAAACCAAACTCGGTTGCGTTACCATCAGCCTGCCAGACAGGTGATTAAAGTTAACAATAGTACCAGAGGCATTGCCATAACCGACTGTTATAAAAATAACCAAGTGGCTTTATGTCGAGGTATGCCACGAATGACGAATGATGATTGCAGATTCCACCAAACAAACGGATGCATGTTGAGTATCACTCCTCTCGAACACGATCGTGAGACCATCGCTGCCCCGCAAGGGAACGGAGAGTGATGCGTGAGCACGGGGGCAGCCAACCTAACCATTAAGACCAGGGGAGGAGTCACCCCCTGTGTCCTCATTACTCCTAACTTCTGCTTCAGACCCAAGGGAGAAATAGACATAGACGGATATCATATACATCCCAAGACAACCGAAATCATCCACGGAACAATCACGGATACCCTCCGAGAAGGGTACGAAGAGGCGGTATGGGAACCGCAAGGCAAATAGATACCGGAACTAAATGAGGAATAATTACGTTTGGTGCAAGGAATCCAGAATCAAAGACGACAGTATGTCCGGCTGATGGAAGAAATAGACAACTTACAGAGAGACACTAACGCAATGCTGGCTGATCAGCCCTGGTACTCAAAGCTGTGGGACGTTGGACTTAATATTCAAATTCACCTATGGATAAGAATAATATCACATGTACTTGTAGTAATACAGGGTCTGGTTCTGATGGTCATGATGGAATTAACATGTGCACGAATTAAACAGGCCAAACGATAAGTCAGGGCACGCACTATGATTAAGGCCATAAGGGATGAAAATTTAAGCAGTCCTACAGGAAGGACTTACCTTATATAACTCTGTGGGAAGGTTTCAGGAGGTCCCGAAGCTTGGGAGATGGCCACCCAGGTGAACGAACCTATCTGGAACTCGCCTACAGGGAGATAGTTATTGGGAAATATGGCCAGCTTGGCGTATAGCCAAGGGCCAAAAGGGGGGAAATGCAAGAGAAAAATTTGGCATTAGGGGTACCAGTGGGACAAGGGTTAAAGTGCTGGTTCCTGCACTGGCCCATAAGGAGGTAAAAGGCCTCTCTTCGGCCTTGTACCAAGGCTCCAGAAGTTATCAATTCAATAATATTCCGACAGGATACGATGTGAGAACCTAAACAGACATTGATAAGACCTTGCGAAGAGGCTCGAGGCGGACTCACAGACAACAAGGAGGATCAGGAAAGAGAGTGCGCACGGCTGAACGTGATACTCCTGGAATAAGCACCAGGGTTATCATGGAATGATAAAAGGGGGGAATGAGAATGTGTAAAAGGGTTGCGAAAGTGGTAGATGGCTAAAGAAGGTGGCAAAAGGATGGAGATAGGGAATCATGGGAAAATAGCTAAAGAAATGGTCAAGATACAGACAACTGCAGAATCAACAGAAAAAAAAGGGGTTACCAAGAGTTGAAGTTGAGGTTAGACACGGGTCATGAGAAAGTCCAAGGCAGCACAAAGAAAGCAAGCAATCCTAGATAGGAAGGGAAAAGTAATAGCTTCTACTGATAAGGAGGAAGAGAAACTAATTGGCTTCTTTACTGATAAGGGAAGACTGTGTAGCAAAGCTATAACTAACTTACCTGACACCAGCCCTAATTGGGGGACTTTCTTGCCTGCCATTGGACGTACTCGGGGGGGAGGCAGAAAGGGATTGGATAGACCAAGTGCTAATCAAATGTGTTCTGTTTTGAAAATGTATATCTACTGTGCTTTTCGCGCTGAAAAGGAGCTTGTCCAGGGGAAGGTAAACAGGCTCTGATTGAGAGTGTTCTTTTGTCTCGACAAGTCCCGGCCGGAGAATCTTCAATAAAGGTCTTTTACAGAAAAGGCAAGAGGTGTTCGCGTCAGTGTATTAGCTGAAACAAATTGAGGGAAAACATAGAAACATAGAAACATAGAAAATAGGTGCAGGAGCAGGCCATTCAGCCCTTCTAGCCTGCACCGCCATTCAATGAGTTCATGGCTGAACATGAAACTTCAGTACCCCCTTCCTGCTTTCTCGCCATAACCCTTGATCCCCCGAGTAGTAAGGACTTCATCTAACTCCCTTTTGAATATATTTAGTGAATTGGCCTCAACTACTTTCTGTGGTAGAGAATTCCACAGGTTCACCACTCTCTGGGTGAAGAATCCGTATCAACAGGGCTACTCAATTACTTTGGGAACTTTATGCAGAACTTAAGCACGCTGCTGGAGCCTCTCCACGTGCTACTCAGGAAGGGGTGCGATTGGTTTTGGGGCGACGCCCAGGAATGCGCCTTCAATAAGGCACACAACCTTCTGTGTTCCAACAGTGTTTTGACTTTCTTTGACCCAGGTAAAAAGCTAGTTCTCACATGCGATGCATCAGCGTATGTAATCGGGTGCGTTTTGCAACATGTCAATAGTGCGGACAAATTACAACCCTTAGCTTATGCCTCCAGGTTACTTTCGCGGGCGGAGCGCGGGTACGGAATGGTGGAGAAGGAGGCGCTCGCGTGTGTGTATGGTGTCAAAAAGATGCACCAATACCTTTTCAGGGCCAAGTTAGCATTGGAAACCGACCACAAGCCCCTCACGTCCCTCCTATCCGAGAGCAAGGCAAAAACGGCAACGCCTCGGCGCGAATTCAACGGTGGGCACTCATGCTGGCGTCCTACGACTATACTATAAGGCACAGACCAGGCACAGACAACTGTGCCGATGCGCTCAGCAGGCTACCCCTGGCGACCACGGAAGGATCTGACAAACAGGACTGTGAGATAGTCATGGCAATCAATGCCTTTGAGTCCACAGGTTCGCCCATGACGGCTCGCCAAATCAGAGCCTGGATGGCCAGCGACCACACGTTATCCTTAGTAAAAAGATGTGTCCTAACCGGTGACTGGGCAGAGGCTCGCGATGCCTGCCCCGAGGAATTAAAACCCTTTCACAGGTGCATGCATGAGCTATCACTACAAGCAGACAGCCTGATGTGGGGCAGCCGAGTAGTCATGCCTCTGCGAGGCAGAGAGGCATTTGTCCAGGAGCTTCACCGCGAGCACCCGGGGATCGTTCTCATGAAGGCCATAGCCAGATCCAATGTCTAGTGGCCTGGTATTGACGCGGACTTGGAGCGCTGCGTCTGAAGGTGCACCATTTGTGCCCAACTCAGCAATGCCCCTAGGGAGGCTCCACTGAGCCCCTGGCCTACCAAACCGTGGTCGCGGGTGCACATAGACTATGCGGGCCCATTCATGGGCAAAATGTTCCTCGTAGTTGTAGATGCATTTTCAAAGTGGATCGAATGCACCATTTTAAACTCGAGCACAACCTCCACCACTGTGGAGAGCCTCGCAACCATGTTTGCAACGCACGAAATCCCTGACATATTGGTCAGTGACAATGGTCCGTGCTTCACCAGCGCAGAATTCCAAGACTTTATAATTGACCACGGCACAAATCACGTCAAGAAGGCACCGTTCAAGCCGGCCTCCAATGGCCAGGCGGAGAGAGCAGTGCAAATCATTAAACAAGGCATGCTTAAAATCCAAGGTCCCACGCTGCAGGGTCGCCTGTCGCGACTGCTGCTGGCATACAGATCTCGTCACTGACTGGGATCCCCCCCGCGCAACTGTTGATGAAAAGGACTTTAAAAACAAGGCTCTCATTAATCGTCCCAGACATGCACAAAATCGTTGAGGCAAAGTGCCGTAAGCTGGCTGAGTACCATGACAGAAATTCGAGGGGGAGATGGAATGAGATAGGGGACAAAGTGTTTGTACTAAACTATGGCAGGGGTCCCAAATGGCTTGCAGGGACAGTAACGGGCAAGGAAGGAAACAGGCTACTGGTAGTACAAATGGACAATGGCAAAACCTGCCGGAGGCATGTGGACCAAGTCAAAAGCAGATTTACCAACAACACTGCGGAACCAGAGGCAGACTACAATGTGGAACTCGCACCACACCTGGTGGACAGACAGAGGGAACAACCTGAGGAAAGGGCAATCCCAACAGACAGCCCAGGCGAGTCAACAACAATCACACCAATCGAAACAGACAGCCCAGGCGAGATACCAGCAACCACACCCAAAGAAAAACAGACACCAAGGCAAACAACTGAACCACAACTCAGACGCTCCACGCGAGAGCGTAGACCACCTGAGAGACTGAACCTATAAAGATAATAAGACCTTGGGGGAGGGTGATGTCATGTATCTTACATTATTATATATAACTATATCCTAACAGGCTATAAATGACTGTAATAAGATATGACCTGTAACCACCAGCATACCTTACCACCAGGGGTGCACTTGCAAGAGACAGGTATATAAGGACAGGTCTCAGGCAAGTGCAGCATTCCAGAGCTGTGAAATAAAGGTGCAGGTCCAGAGTGACCTTGACTTCACTACATGCCTCGTGTGAATCTGTACTGAGGGGACAGGACTTTACAGTCACTGTTGTAATTTGCGTAAAGCAAGCTCCCACAAACAGCAATTTGATAATGACCAGATAATCTGATTTATTGATGTTGATTGAGGGATAAATATTGGCCCCAGGACACCGGGGATAACTCCCCTGCTCTTCTTCAAAATAGTGCCGTGGGATCTTTTACATCCACCTGAGAGGGCAGATGGGGCCTTGATTCAGCAAATCCTCTGAAAGACGGCACCTCCAACAGTGCGGCGCTCCCTCAGTACTGCCCCTCCGACAGTGAGGCGCTCCCTCAGTACTGCCCCTCCGACAGTGCGGAGCTCCCTCAGCACTGCCCCTCCGACAGTGCGGCGCTCCCACAGTACTGCCCCTCCGACAGTGCAGCACTCCCTCAGTACTGCCTCTCCGACAGTGCAGCACTCCCTCAGTACTGTCCCTCCGACAGTGCAGCACTCCCTCAGTACTGCCCCTCCGACAGTGCGACACTCTCTCAGTACTGCCCCTCCGACAGTGCGGCGCTCCCTCAGTACTGCCCCTCCGACAGTGCAGCGCTCCCTCAGTACTGCCCCTCCGACTGTGCAGCGCTCCCTCAGTACTGCCCCTCCGACAGTGCAGCGCTCCCTCAGTACTGCCCCTCCGACAGTGCGGCGCTCCCTCAGTACTGCCCCTCCGACAGTGCGGCGCTCCCTCAGTACTGCCCCTCCGACAGTGCGGTGCTCCCTCAGTGCTGCCCCTCTGACAGTGCTGCGCTCCCTCAGTACTGCCCCTCTGACAGTGCAGCGCTCCCTCAGTACCGCCCCTCCGACAGTGTGGAGCTCCCTCAGTACTGCCCCTCCGACAGTGCGTCACTCCCTCTGTACTGCCCTCCGACAGTGCGGCACTCCCTCAGCACCACCCCTCCGACAGTGCGGCACTCCCTCAGCACCGCCCCTCCGACAGTGCGGCACTCCCTCAATACTGCCCCTCTGACAGTGCGGTGCTCCCTCATTACTGCCCCTCTGACAGTGCGACGCTCCCTCAGCACTGCCTCTCCGACAGTGCGGCACTCCCTCAATACTGCCCCTCCGACAGTGCGGCGCTCCCTCAGTACTGCCCCTCCGACAGTGCGGCACTCCCTCAATACTGCCCCTCTGACAGTGCGGTGCTCCCTCATTACTGCCCCTCCGACAGTGCGGCGCTCCCTCAGCACTGCCTCTCCGACAGTGCGGCACTCCCTCAATACTGCCCCTCCGACAGTGCGGCGCTCCCTCAGTACCGCCCCTCCGACAGTGCGGCTCTCCCTCAGTACTGCCCCTCCGACAGTGCGGCGCTCCCTTAGTACTGCCCCTCCGACAGTGCGGCGCTCCCTCAGCACCGCCCCTCCGACAGTGAGGCGCTCCCTCAGTACTGCCCCTCCGACAGTGCTGCGCTCCCTCAGTACTGCCCCTCCGACAGTGCGGCGCTCCCTCAACACTGCACTGGGAGTGTCAGCCTAGATTCTGTGCTCAAGTCCCTGGAGTGGGACTTGAACCCACAACCTCCTGACCCCGAGGCGGGAGTACTGCCCACTGAGTCACGGCTGACACTATGAAGAGGATAGAGGCAGTGCAGATGTGATGGGCTGAATGGCCTCCTTCTGTGCTATAAGGCATAGATTGCCCACAGCTCTCAGGAATAAAAAGGTCCATTTTCCATTCTAGGGACATCCTGAGCCCCCACCACGGCCCTACTACCCTCTGTTTGTGGAACTCTGTGGGCCAACAAACGACAGATTAAATTCCCTCTGTCTTTGTTTCAAAGCGGTTTGCCATTGGAGGGATTCTGTACCTGCCTGTGTATCGATGCCTTGTACCCGCAGTAGAGGGAGAGACGGCAGGCTGCAGTAATACAAATATAGACAGTGCCATTCATCATAGTCACTGCCAGCACTGTGCTAGCACGCCTGCAGACTGGAACCTAACCCTCACACTGCTGGACTGGCTGAGGCACAGGAGATTGTGTGAGTGAGTGAGTGAGTGTGTGTGTGAGTGTGAGTGTGTGTGTGAGTGAGTGTGTGAGATTGTGTGTGTGTGAGTGTGTGTATGATTGTGTGAGAGTGCGTGTGTGTATGTGTGTGAGTGAGTGTGTGAGAGTGTGTGTGTATGAGTGTGTGAGTGTGAGTGCGTGAGATTGTGTGTGTGTGAGTGTGTGTGTGTGAGTGAGTGTGTGAGATTGTGTGTGTATGAGTGTGTGAGTGTGAGAGTGCGTGTGTGTGTGTGAGTGTGAGTGTGTGAGTGTGTGTGTGTGGATGGTATGTGTGTGTTTTGCTGTGTGAGAGTGTGAGTGTGAGTGTGTGAGAGTGTGTGAGTGTGAGTGTGTGTGTGTGAGTGAGTGTATGAGTGTGTGTGTGAGTGTGTGTGTGTGATTGTGTGTGTGTGTGAGTGTGTGTGTGTGATTGTGTGTGTGTGTGAGTGTGTGTGTGTGAGAGTGAGTGTGTGTGAGCATGTGTGTGTGTGTGTGAGAGTGTGTGTGTGTGTGTGTGAGAGTGTGTGTATGTGAGAGTGAGAGTGTGTGTGTGAGTGTGTGTGTGAGAGTGTGTGATTGTGTGTGTGTGTGTGATTTTGTGTGTGTGTGTGTGTGTGTGATTGTGTGTGTGTGTGAGTGTGTGTGTGTGATTGTGTGTGTGTGTGAGTGTGTGTGTGAGAGTGAGTGTGTGTGTGAGAGAGAGTGTGTGAGTTTGAGTGTGTGTGTGAGTGTGAGTGTGTGTGAGAGTGTGATTGCATGTGCAAGTGTGAGTGTGAGTGTGTGAGTGTGAGTGTGTGTGAGAGTGTGTGAGCATGTGTGTGCGTGAGAGTGTGTGTGTGTGAGCATGTGTGTGTGTGTGTGTGAGAGTGTGTGTGTGTGAGAGTGAGAGTGTGTGTGTGAGTATGTGAGAGTGAGTGTGAGTGTGTGAGAGTGTGTGAGAGTCTGTGAGAGTGTGTGTGTGTGAATGTGTGAGTTTGTGTGAGCGTGTGTGTGTGTGTGTGAGTGTGAGAGTGTGTGAGAGTGTGTGAGTGTGAGTGTGAGTGAGTGTGTGAGTGTGTGAGAGTGTGTGAGTGTGAGTGTGTGAGTGTGAGTGTGAGAGAGTGTGTGAGAGTGTGTGAGTGTGAGAGTGTGTGAGAGTGTGTGAGTGTGAGTGTGTGAGTGTGTGAGTGTGAGAGTGTGTGAGTGTGAGTGTGTGAGTGTGTGAGTGAGTGTGTGTGTGAGAGTGTGTGAGAGTGTGTGAGTGTGAGTGTGTGAGAGTGTGTGAGAGTGTGTGAGAGTGTGTGAGTGTGAGTGTGTGAGTGTGTGAGTGTGATGTCAGGGGTGATGTCAGGAAGCACTTCTCCACACACAGGGCAGTGGGAGTCTGGAACTCTCTCCCCCCAAAAAGCCCTTGAGGCTGGGGGAGGGGGACCAATTGAAAATTTCAGGACGGAGATGAATAGATTTCCGTTGGGTCAGGTATCGAGGGAAAGGGATCAGAGGCGGGGAGATGGAGTTAGGGTACAGATCAGCCACGATCTAATAGAATATCGGAGCAGACTCGAGGGGCTGAATGGCCTCCTTCTGTCCCCATGTTTGCTCCTCCCCTCTGCATTTTTGGCCAGAATTGAGTGAGTGCGAAAAAGAAAGAGCTTGCTTTATCTAGTGCCTTTTACACTCTCGGGACGTCACAAAGCGCTTTTCGGCCAATTAAGTACTTTTGGAGTGTAGTCACTGTTGTAATGTGGGAAACGCGAGAGCCAATTTGCGCACAGCAAGCTCCCACACACAGCAATGTGATAATGGGCAGACATGAGGGGTGTCTGCTCAGAATCGACGCTCTCTCGCGGACTGTGCTGGGTGTGCTTTCCATCGCTAACATTCTCTGAGTGTTTGATTCCCCATTCCCCACATCCGGTGTTTCGCTGTCTCTGGTTATATACCCCCAGGTCATGGCACAGTTAAGGATTAGCATGGTAGGAGCTGCAGTTAGACTCAATGCCCAGCCCTTCAGGGCTCTCGGTGTGCTAGAAACCTACATACAGGGCACCGCACAGTTTATTTTTACCCACAAGATTCTTAACAAAAGACACATATATATTTTAATTAACCGCGATGAATTTTATCGCATCTCTCAAATTTAACCGAAGCAATTGTACAGGAGGGGGAAAGGTGGATGAGGGGAGGAGGGGGAAATAGGGTGTGAGGGGGTGAGTGGGGGGGGGGGTGTGCGGGGGAGAGGGAGTGGGGGGGGAGGGTGAGTAGGGGGGAGGGGGAAGGGAATGCAGGGGAGGAGGAGTGGAGAGGGAGTGTGGGGGAGTGGGTGGGGACGTGCGGGGGAGAGGGAGTGGGGGGGAGGGGAGTTGGGGAGGGGGAGTAGGGGGGATGGGGAGTGGGGGGAGGGGAGGGGGGAGAGGAAGTGGGGGGGAGGGGGGAGTGGGAGTGGGGGGAGGCGGAGTGGGGGGGAGGGGTGAGGGAGTGGTGGGAAGGGGGAGAAGGGGGGGGAGTGTGGGGGGAGAGGGGGAAGTGGGGGAGAGGGGGCATTGGGGGGGAGGTGAAGTGGGGGGGAGGTGGGAGGGGGAGTGGTGGGAAGGGGGAGAGGGAGTGTGGGGGGAGGGGGAGTGGGGGGTGGGGAAGTGGGGGGATGGGGGAGTGGGGAGAGGGGGAGAGGGGGGAGGGGGTATGGTGGGGAGGGGGAGGGGGAGTGGGGGGGAGGGGAGTGGTGGGAAGGGAATGGGGGGAGGGGGGTGTGGTGGAGGGGGAGTGGTGGAAGGGGGAGTGGGGGGAGGGGGAGAGGGGGGAGGGGAGTGGGGGGGAGTGGGGGGGAGGGGGGGAGTGGGGAGAGGGCGTGTGGGGGGGAGAGGGAGTGGTGGGGAGGGGAAGGGAGGGGGAGTGGGGGGAGGGGGAGTGGGGGAGTGGTGGGAAGGGGGAATGGAGGGAGGGGGGTGTGGGGAAGGGGAAGTGGTGGAAGGGGGAGTGGGGGGAGAGGGGGAGTGGTGGGGAGGGGAAGGGAGGAGGAGTGGGGGGTAGGGAGGGATAGGAACTGGGGGGGAGGCGGAGTGGGGGGGAGGGGGAGAGGGGGGAGTGGGGGAAGGGGGAGTGGGGGGATGGGGAGTGGGGGGAGGGTGAGGGAGAGTTGCGGGAGGGGCGGGGAGTGGGTGTTTTAAAAAAATTGTTCCTGGGATGTGGGGGTCACTGGCCAGGCTGACATTTATTGCCCACCCCCAATCGCCCGGAGATGGTGATCCGCCGTCTCTCACTGTGGGCACACACAGTTTGCCCGCGCGACACCAGCACTAGGACCCTGGCAGGCCAAGGCGTGGTGCCAAGCAGCAGCTGATTGGCCCTCCCTCCACCCCGCACGTGGATCCCCACGGCAACCCTAAACCCATCACCACGGGTAACCGCTTTACAAAAGCCCGTTTTCCATCTTTTGACCCGGAGACATCGGAGACGGAAATCCAGCGTAAACTTTCGCCTGGAGCACAGCGAGGATCGGGACATTCCCTGCGCTCGCTCTCGCCGCACCGCGCCGCGCCGTCGGGACTGGCACTTGGCGAAACCGGGCAACACTGTGGCTTTCTGTCTGGCCGGTCAGCAGCAGCGCTCTCACCGCGGAGTCACAGGTCGCGGGTTCAAGTCCCGCTCCGGAGACTTGAGCACAGAAATCCAGGCCGACACTCCCAGGGCAGTGCTGAGGGAGCGCCGCACTGTCGGAGGGGCAGTATTGAGGGAGAGCCGCACTGTCGGAGGGGCAGTACTGAGGGAGCGCCGCACTGTCGGAGGGGCAGTACTGAGGGAGCGCCGCACTGTCGGAGGGGCAGTACTGAGGGAGCGCCGCACTGTCGGAGGGGCAGTACTGAGGGAGCGCCGCACTGTCGGAGGGGCAGTACTGAGGGAGCGCCGCACTGTCGGAGGGGGAGTACTGAGGGAGCGCCGCACTGTCGGAGGGGGAGTACTGAGGGAGCGCCGCACTGTCAGAGGGGGAGTACTGAGGGAGTGCCGCACTGTCGGAGGGGGAGTACTGAGGGAGCGCCGCACTGTCAGAGGGGCAGTACTGAGGGAGTGCCGCACTGTCGGAGGAGCAGTACTGAGGGAGTGCGCACTGTCGGAGGGGCAGTACTGAGGGAGTGCCGCACTGTCGGAGGAGCAGTACTGAGGGAGTGCCGCACTGTCGGAGGAGCAGTACTGAGGGAGTGTCGCACTGTTGGAGGGGGCAGTGCTGAGGGAGCGCCGCACTGTCGGAGGGGCAGTACTGAGGGAGCGCTGCACTGTCGGAGGGGCAGTACTGAGGGAGTGCCGCACTGTCGGAGGAGCAGTGCTGAGGGAGCGCCGCACTGTCGGAGGGAGAGTACTGAGGGAGTGCCGCACTGTCGGAGGGGGAGTACTGAGGGAGCGCCGCACTGTCGGAGGGGGAGTACTGAGGGAGCGCCGCACTGTCGGAGGGGCAGTGCTGAGGGAGCGCCGCGCTGTCGGAGGGGCAGTACTGAGGAAGTGCCGCACTGTCAGAGGGGCAGTACTGAGGGAGCGCCGCACTGTCGGAGGGGCAGTACTGAGGGAGCTCCGCACTGTCGGAGGGGCAGTACTGAGGGAGTGCCGCACTGTCGGAGGGGGAGTACTGAGGGAGCACCGCACTGTCGGAGGGGCAGTACTGAGGGAGCGCCGCTCTGTCGGAGGGACAGTACTGAGGGAATGCTGCACTGTCGGAGGAGCGGTACTGAAGAAGAGCAGGGGAGCTATCCCCGGTGTCCTGGGGCCAATATTTATCCCTTAAACCACTTTACTAAAACAGATTATCTGGTCATTTATCACATTGCTGTTTCTGGGCGATTGCTGTGTGCAAATTGGCTGCCGCGTTTCCCACATTACTGCACTCCAAAAAGTACTTTATTGGCTGTAAAACGCTTTGTGATGTCCTGAGGTTCTGAGCGCTATAGAAATGTCTTTCTTTCTTTAACTCCACCAGCAAGTAGATCTTGAACCCCGCAGAGCGGCCTGGCATTGATGCTTGCCGATAAACCGTCACTGACCAGAGGTCAGGGGGTTCCACGGGGGCCGGGCTGTCCAGCGGGGAGGGGGTCCGGGGAAGTCCGGGGGAGCTGGGAGGGTCCAGGGGGGTCCGAGGGGCCGGGGGGTCTGGCTGGGGGATTGTCGGGGTTCCCGGGGGAGGGGGTCCGGGTGGGGCCGGAATGGGTCAAGGGTCAGGGGGGTTGGGGATGGGCCGGGGGTGTTGGGGTTCGGGGGGAGTGGGGTCGGGGTTCGGGGGGGGGGCGGGATGTACTGAGCCCCAAAAGCATCGAGAGCATCTTGCGCCATTATTCCCCGACCTCTCCCGCTGGTGCCGGGACTCAGGGCGATAGGTGACAAACATCCTGCACCGCACACAGCCTCCACCCACAGGGACACACAGTGACACACACGGTGACACACACGGGGACACACACGGGGACACACACGGGGTCACACACGGTGACACACACAGGAACACACACAGTGACACACACAGTGACACACACGGTGACACACACAGGGACACAGACAGGGACACACACGGTGACACACACAGGGACACACACAGTGACACACACACAGGAACACACACAGGGTGACACACACACGGTGACACACACACAGGGACACACACGGTGACACACACACGGTGACACACGCACAGTGACACACACAGTGACACACACAGTGACACGCACACACACAGTGACACACACACAGGGACACACACGTGGACACACACACAGTGACACAGTGACACATACACAGACACACACACAGTGACACACACAGTGACACACACACAGTGACAAACATACACACATATTGCCCTAAGATGGTGGTGAGCCGCATTCTTGAACCACTGGGCGTGGGTTTGATACAGCTAGAGAGTCTTGCTGTACCGTTTCAGGGGACAGTTAAGAGTGAACCACATTGCTGTGGGTCTGGAGTCACATATCGGCCAGACCCGGGTAAGGGCGGCAGATTTCCTCCCCTAAAGGAACATTAGTGAACTGGATGGGTTTTTACCACAATCTGACTGCTTCACTTTTACTGATCCGAGATTGAATGTCCTGAATTAAAATCCTGGAACTGTCCTGATGGGAATTGAGCTGCGGTTCTCGGGATTATTGGCCCACCGGCGTATCCAGACATTTATTGCCCAGCCCCAGTTACAGCCAAGCGGCTCACCAGGCTCCGTCACAGGGCAGACTCTGAGGCGCCAGAGAGACACAGATAAATGGCAGAGCAGCGAGACTGAAGCAAGGGAGGAGGCAGAGAGTGTAAAGAGGAGACAAAGGTGAAGGAGAATGAGAGAAAGAAATGGGGGAGGAGAGAGTTTGAGGACAGGAGGGAATGAAGGAGTGGAGATGGACTAAAGTGAGAGGCAGAGAGAGAGAATCTGGGCTCAGTAGGTGTGACCATGAGCTGTTGGATTGTCGTAAAAATCCATCTGGTTCACTAATGTCCTTTAGAGAAGGAAATCTGCCGCCCTTACCCGGTCTGGCCGATATGTGACTCCAGACCCACAGCAATGGGGTTAACTGTAACTGCCCTCTGAAATGGCCCCGCGAGACACTCCGTTGTACAAGGCAGCTCACCACCAGCTCCTCGAGGGCAATTATTGATGGGCAATAAATGCCGGCCTTGCCAGCGACACCCACATCTCGAGAATTAAGTAAATTTATTTTAAAAACTGATGGACATGCAGCGAGATAAAAAGAGCAGAAGTGGGGGAGGATGAACACTTGAAGATGCAAGACTCGCATGGAGTGTGGACTGGCTCAGTGGGTGAGGTAGTGAATAATTCCAAGACACTCAGAGATAGCTGTTCAGACGCAGCCAACTCACCAACCAACCAGGACGCACAGATCCAGCTTCCCCCGCCACCCCCTCCCCCGACCCCACCCCCCTCACCCCAACCCCCCCTCACCCCACTCCCTCACCCCCACCCCCCTCACCCCCACTCCCTCAACCCCCCACGTCTCACTCCCTCCTCCCCCTCACCCCCTCTGCCCACTCATCCTCCGCCCTCTCATCCCCAAACCCCCCCATGCCCCCATCCCTCACCGTCTCCCCCCTCACCCCTCCCCCTCCTACCCCCCAGCCTTCCCCCTCACCTCCCACTCCTACCCCCTCACGCCCCCACCCCTCCTCATCCTCCCCTCCCTCTCACACTCCTCCCCCCACCCTTCCCCCTCCTCACCAACCCCTCTCCCATCCTCCCCCACACCCCTCACCCCCCCCTCACACCCCCACATCTCACCCCCTCCTTCCCCCCTCACCCCCTCTCCCCTCAGCCTCTCCCTCCTCCCCTCACCCCCACCCCCCCCCCGTGCCCCCTCCCTCACCGTCTCCCCCCTCATGCCCGCCGCTCACCCTCCATCCCCCCCACACCCCCCATACCCCTCCCCCTCCTCCCCCCACCCCTCACCCCGACCACTCCCCCTCACCCCCTCCTCCCCCTTCCCCTCACCCCCCAGGACCACGGGATGTGGCTGGACAACTCCTGTGAATAAATTAAGGACATCTTTAAAAAAAACAAAGACATGACAAGCTTCTTATAAAAGTTTTATTTGAATGTCTCAGGTTTATAACAGTCGCCAAACAAAAAGAAGAAAAGAATTTTAAGAATTGAGATAACTGGATTATGGGTTGTTTTTTCTCCCAATGAAGTGAATCATTAATTTCGATAAGTTGTCCCCTTCTCTCTCCCCTGACTCGAGTTCTTTTTCTGTTGATCATGAAAGAAAGATTGGTTTTCAAAGTTTTGGCAGTGCCGAATTTATTTATCTGACTGAGAGTTATTTAGTTTTCTGTCCGAAACCTCCTCCAGTTACACCATCGCCTCAGAGTAAAATTAATCTTGCAAATTCTCTTCAATTCTCCCATTGGCACCCACAACTAATCCTCTTTTAGATTTAAATCATATTTTAATTATTCGGTTGTGGACCTTGTATCAGATGTTGAATTTAATTTCTTGTTCAAACCATAGAAAATGTTTTTTTTTTATTTTTGAAAATAAAGTTATATGAAAGCTTTTTTTTTTGGTGACATTTTTATTTTTTTGAAATTTTTTTAATTTTTTTCTTTAAATTTGGCGTGAAATGAGTTAAACGACACAGCACCACACTCGCACAATAGGTTTTTTTCCTGATTTCAGAGGTCGGACACCAACTCGCCCTCATCCCTCGCTTCTTCCCATCCCCTTCTTCCATCTCTCCCAAAGCCTTCAGAAAATAACAGGTTTCCAAAAAAAACATTAAACGCCTGGAAATAAAAGCGGATGCATTTTTCCTCACCACCTCGTTGAACTATTCCCCCCAACCCCTCAACGGAAAGCTCCCGCTTTGCACGATATTCAATTCCATTTTTTAATCTTATTATTCGCCCCCCGCCCCGTTCCCTTGAAATAATAATTGTTAAACACAAATCTCTCGGTGTTAAATTCTTGAGTTTGGCCGGGAGAGGGGACTGGTCACTTGTCCATTGCATGCAAAAAATTTCTCAAATCCACCGCTCGCCACTCTCTTACACAACGTCTTTTAAAAGAATATATATATATATATACATATATATATTTTGTGTTTTCTGTTTTAAATTTCCATTTTGATATTTCAGCACTTCATTCAAGAGCTGAGCAAATTAACAGCCGACACACGTTGGTGTTGTCTCTGGCCCGTGTTCTCTCTAACTTTTATCCGGCCCACGTTGCGGAAGTAGCAAAGGTTGGAAAAAAAATCCTGTTTCTTTAATTTTGTTGTTGTTTTGTTTTAAAAAAAAATCTCTTCTGCAAAGCCCAGGACGGAGCAATCCCTTTCACTCTCGCCCCTCTCGGTGATGTATAAGGCGGCGGGGGGAGCAGGGGGGGAACGAGGCAGGGGTTTAAGGGAAATTTGGTTAAAAAAAAAAGAAATCCAACGATAAGCGGCGCTTAAATTCATTTGACAAAATGAAAACAAAAAGGAAAATATTTTCTCTTTTCCGCAAAGTCCCCTCTCGCTCTCTCTCGCTCTCGCTCTCTCTTCAATCCAGCCTCTGGCAGGAGTTCAGCTTTCGAAGATTTTCCTGCTCTCCTGTCCTGTCCCTTCCACGTTCCTTCCCTCTTTCTGTCAAAATCTTTTTGTTGTTGCCAAAGTAATTTCTCGCATTTTTGTTTTTTTTTTGCAATGGAGTTCGGGTTTTCATGCAATAACTTTTTGTTTTTTTTAATATTCTCGTTAAATCCGTTTGGTTTTTTTTGTGTAAATTATGAATGTTTTTTTTTGTTGCCCCCCCCCCCCCTCCCTCCCTCTCTCTCTCTCTGTCTCGGTCGGTGTGTTCTTACACCGGGGTTGTTCTCCGATTGGCCGTGTTGGTGTGTAAGGAGTCCTTAATGTCTTTCTGGATGCAATTGTGAACCTGCAGGAAGTTGTGATCGCGCTCGGAGTTGTAGGTGGCAGTCGAGGTGGTGGTCTTCAGGGGGTCGCGGGTGAGGGTGTACATGGAGATCTCGGTCGAGGGCAAGGTGTTGAAGCCCTTCAGGCCAACGGGAGAGGCGTCCCGGGAGTGCGAGGGCTCGGTGGAGCGGGAGCTAGACCGGCTGCGCCGCCGGTAACGGTACCGGTAGCTGGGGATCCGGGTGATGGCGGAGGACTGCAGGTAATCCGTCGATCTGGCCCCCGCCCGAATCTGTTTGTGTCTGTCAATGAACATGTGCACCGCGAGCACCCCCACCATCTCGGCGATGATGAACGACAGGGCTCCAAAGTAAAAAGACCACCCGTACGAGTAACTGTTCTTTTTCGAGTCGCTCTTGGCAGGGTCTCCTGCGTTGGCGGATATGTACACAATGATCCCGATGATGTTACTCAAACCTGCGGCAAAACCGGGAGGGAGGGGAGGGAGGGGAGGGGGGAGCGGAATGAAAAAGGACACAAATTATTTACATTCAAAAGGGCAATCAGAACAGTGAAAAAAAAAAATCGGAGCAGGAGTCGGCCATTCGGCCCCTCGAGCCTGCTCCCCCATTCAATAAGATCACGGCTGATCTTCCACCTCAACTCCACTTTCCCACCCGATCCCTCGATTCCCTTAATATCCAAAAATCCATCGATCTCGGCCTTGAATATACTCAACAACTGAGCCTCCACAGCCCTCTGGGGCAGAGAATCCCAAAGATTCACCACCCTCTGAGTGAAGAGATTCCTCCTCATCTCAGTCCTAAATGGCCGACCCCTTATCCTGAGACTGTGTGACCCCTGGTTCTAGACCCCCCCCCCCAGCCCGGGGGAAACATCCTGTCAAGCCCTGTAAGAATGTTTCAATGAGATCACCTCTCATTCTTCTAAACTCTAGAGAATATCGGCCTAGTCTCCTCAATCTCTCCTCATAGGACAATCCCCCCCATCCCAGGAATCAGTCTGGTGAACCTTCGTTGCACTCCCTCTGTGGCAAGTGTATCCTTCCTTAGGTAAGGAGACCAGAACGGTGCACAATACTCCAGGTGTGGTCTCACCAGGGCCCGATATAATCGCAGTAAGACATCTTTACTCTTATACTCAAATCCTCCTGTAATAAAGGCCAACATACCATTTGCTTTAATCACTTGCTGTACCTGCAGGTTAACTTTCAGTGATTGGTGTACAAGGTCACCCAGCTCCCTCTGAACACCAACATTTCCCAATCTCTCACCGTGTAAAAAATACCCTGCTTTTCTATTTTTCCTCCCAAAGTGGATAACTTCCACTCACTTAGACAGTCCCTCGAAGCAAGCATGATGCTTCCACACCAGAAAGAAATTAGTTCACAGGTGTTTCAATGAAGGACCTAATATTCCGGATCCCGAGCTACATCCTGAAGGGTGGAAGATGCCTGTGGGTGGATTTTTTTAACGTGGGGTGACCGTTGCACACCAGCCACCACACGGGCTTGACAGAGCGAGGTCTTGGTCCAGTGGCAAGGGTTACCCAGGACGACTGGAGACCAGCTCTGCTCTGGTCTAGGCACTGGGTGGCACAATAATCTGTCCTTTAACCTCTGGGGTCTGGTCCAACCCAGACTGATTTCATATCGGAGGGATTTTATGTAATGAGCTAATCCACTCCACTCCCGTCTCCCAGTGAACATAAAACTGGCCACAAATGTGGTGCTGGCAATCTTGCTCAGCGAGGATCACCGGGGCAACCAGTGGGGGGTGAGGAAAATTCAGTGGTGCACGAATAGTTTTCTAATATCGGAATATAGTAGAATAAAAAGGAAGGATTAGTTTAAATCGCTTATTCAGATTCTGAGACGATTCCTAAACCGAAAAGCGTAAGGTTCTCTGCGCTTAATACCTCACTTTAAATCAGCACCGAATTTGCAAAAATTGAATTGACGAGAAAGTCCCTGCAAAATATTTTACTTGGACCATAGCACACATCCAACATTTGTAATTTTGTCTACCCTACCTCAGTGAGCCAGGCTGACATTCTCCTGCTGGTAAGTGGGCCAGTTTGTGCGTTACACTGTCACACCGTTCTGGTATAACAACATAAGAACATAAGAAATAGGAGCAGGAGTGGGCCATAAGGCCCCTCAAGCCTGCTCCGCCATTCACAAAGATCATGGCTGATCCGATCATGGACTCAGCTCCACTTCCCCGCCCGCTCCCCATAACCCCTTAACCCCTTATTGTTTAAGAAACTGTCTTAAATTTATTCAATGTCCCGGCTTCCACAGCTCTCTGAGGCAGCGAAATCCACAGATTTACAACCATCTGAGAGAAAAAATTTCGCCTCATCTCAGTTCTAAATGGGCAGCCCCTTATTCTAAGATCATGCCCTCTAGTTCTAGTCTCCCCCATCAGTGGAAACATCCTCTCTGCATCCACCTTAGCAAGCCCCCTCATAATCTTACACGTTTCTATACGATCACCTCTCGTTCTTCTGAATTCCAATGTGTAGAAGCCCAACCTACTCAACCTTTCCTCATAAGTCAACCCTCTCATCTCCGGAATCAACCTAGTGAACCTTCTCTGAACTGCCTCCAAAGCAAGTATATCCTTTTGTAAATATGGAAACCAAAACTGCACGCAGTATTCCAGGTGTGACCTCACCAATACCCTGTATAACTGTAGCAAGACTTCCCTGCTTTTATACTCCATCCCCTTTGCAATAAAGGCCAAGATACCATTGGCCTTCCTGATCACTTGCTGTACCTGCATACTATCCTTTTGTGTTTCATGCACAAGTACCCCCAGGTCCTGCTGTACTGCGGCACTTTGCAATCTTTCTCCATTTAAATAATAACTTGCTCTTTGATTTTTTTCTGCCAAAGTGCATGACCTCACACTTTCCAACATTATACTCCATTGGCCAAATTCTTGCCCACTCACTTAGCCTGTCTATGTCCTTTTGCAACCTCTTTATGTCCTCCTCACACATTGCCTTTCCTCCCATCTTTGTATCGTCAGCAAACTTGGCTACGTTACACACAGTCCCTTCTTCCAAGTCGTTAATATAGATTGTAAATTATCGAAAGAACTGAGAGTGGACTATGTTGTTCTCAACTGGCCACTCGAGCTCCAGCTACTGACACTCTCATCACCCCAAACTTTGCGACTTGCGCCGAACTAAGTGTTGCTCAACCATCACCGTCCTTGCCAAATTGGCTCCCCAACTCCCAACATATTGGATTCAAAATCCTCATTCTAGTGCATGAATCACTCAATGCCCCCACTCCACACTGTCTCTGCAACTCCAGTGCATGTGCCAGTGTGCATCTCCTGCTCTGGTGATGTCGACACCCTGAATATTCTTCGCTGCTTTCACTCTTCATCATAGGCAGACCCTCGAACCAGGATGACTTGCTTCCACACGAGTTCACAGGTGTTTCAATGAAGGACCCGATGTTCCAATCCTGAACTCCAGGGGTGGAAGATGCCTGTGCGTGGATTTGTTTAACGTGGGGTGACCGTTGCACACCAGCCACCACACGGGCTTGACAGAGCGAGGTCTTGGTCCAGTGGCAAGGGTTAACCAGGACGACTGGAGACCAGCTCTGCTGCACTGACCTAGTGCACACACATATCGCACAGTGTGGGCTGGGCCCGTGCTGCCCCTGGGCCCTCGCCTCTCCTGGGCCCTGTACCCTCATTCACCGCCATGATCTCTCACCGCTCCTCCGCCACAAACATTCGCCGCACCTCCGACACGATCCCTCACCGCTCCTCCGCCACAAAAACACTCGCCGCAGCTCCGCCACAATCTCCTGCCGCACCTCCGCACCAAACATTCGCCGGGGCTACCAACATTTCTCCGACTGCAGTTCAGCATCCTTTTCCCCACTGAATCTACACCGCATCATTCCTGGCACTTGCCACAAACCCTGCTCCTTTGACAATGCTTCCTGGACTATCCCTGCTCTCTCACTGCACCCACTCGTCTATTATCCCTGTCCCTGTGGATTAGCACCGTACTCACTATCCTCCAATGCATTAAATTTAAAATCCTTGGACGAGGAATGGAATAGCTTCGCGCCGCCTGTTAGCGCTGGCGAGGGGCACCATGGGGTTATCGCTGGACGCAGCGATATCAGCGCCACTCGCCAACTTGAAGAGTGTTTTAGGGGCAGCGCTAACACTGAGCGCCAGTGCGCAATGCCCCATTCGTGCCACGGAGGCCAACTTGAATGTTATCGCCTGTCTTATCGCCCGGCGCTAATCTCACCATAAAAAGCTGTCCCGGGGCACTAATGAAAGGGATGAGTGTATACGGTAAGATTTAGAGATTTGATTTAATTTTTTTTGCACTGATTTCATTTTCTTTGATCTTCTTAATGTTCTATTTGGCTCCCTTACAATTTTTTTTAAGTGTTTATGTGCTCCAGCTAACCTCCCCTTCGAGCTACTTTGCCGGTATTTTCGTGCCAGAACTTTAGTAGCACTCCTGGCTTAGTGCCCCAAGAGAAGTGTGGAGCGCTTCCCTCAATGCCTCCCTTAGCTCCACTCCGTTCTTAGGGCGCTAAAAATCAAAATCGCTACCAGCGCCGCTAAATATCGCCCGGCGCTAAAGTTAGCGCACCCAAGCGATGTCAGCGCCTCAAAATGGTCAATAATCAATTTCCCCCCTTGTCTTTAACTACCTCCATGACCTGGCTTCACACAAGGACCATCAGAGAAATATAGAAACATAGAAAATAGGTGCAGGAGTAGGCCATTCGGCCCTTCGAGCCTGCACCACCATTCAATAAGATCATGGCTGATCATGGATTATACGCTAACTGTTTGGGCTACAGGACTGCTCTCTTGGGAGAAACATGATCCTAGTTTATCCATTCCTCTATAATGGTTTCCAACGGCGATACTATATTGTCCTGGTACAGGGCCTTGATTCGGCCTCAGTTGGAGTACTGTGTCCAGTTTTGGTCTCCTCACACGGTGGTTGATATTGAGGCTTTGGAGAGTGCGCTGAGGGGCCACTACATTAATTCCCAGTTTGAAGCATCTCAGTTATCCAGATAAACTGAAAGAGCTAGTACTTTCGAGGTGTGAATTTAAGGATGATTTGTTTGGGGTTTAGAAGATGATTAAGAGAATAGATTGTGTGTGTGTACACAGCTTGTTTCAATTAAATAGGTCAGGGAGGACCAGCGGTTACAATTTCAAATGATGCAAGGCCAGAACTAGGCTGCATGTCAGGAGGTGGTTCGTGTCCCAGGCAACAGTGGGCCTCTAGACCAGGCTGCTGTCTCGCGCGGTGAACTCTTATTCACTGAATTCCTTCGAGCGAGAACTGGGCATGTTTCCTGCCGGGCGGAGATCGCCTCCTTAGAAAGGGAGGTACTTCAGGGCTAGAGTGATCTCCTAGACTGGTTTCGATCCTCTACGGGCGTTGGAAGAAGTTTCCCAGATATATTTTTCTCAAATTGGCCTGGGGTCTCTCACCTCTCGCGGACGATCACGTGGCTTTTGGGTAGGGTAGGGAATGTATATATATATTGTAATTCACAAGTATCACAATTGTGTAGGGCAGGATGGATAGGCCAGGACTTTTCCTGTTGTTATGTCTGTAATGCACTTATGAATGACTCCACGGGGCAATGTGTTGTACTCAAACTGGAGTGACCTTGGTCCTTTATTGGTAACTCTAGAGTGAGGGACAAGCATGGTGGGCAGCCTTTTATACTGGGCCCTGCACACCTATGCAGGTGACCCTCAGGTCTCCCACCGCAGTGCCCTCTGGTGGACAGCCTCTGCCACAGGGGCAGGAAACCCCAGTCTCCACCAGTTGCACCCTCTAGTGGTGTCCGCATAGTATATACACAGTGTAAACCTTATTGACAGTACATCAGGTAACAAGTCTCCATCTTATGCAACTATACAGTGACTACACAGAGAGTATATCTATAGTCTGCATATATAACACCTGTATGTCATTATTCATACGCTATTTCCCCTAATCCATCATCATCATCATCATAGGCAGTCCCTCGGAATTGAGGAAGACTTGCTTCCACTCCTGAACTGAGTTCTTTGGTGGCTGAACGTCCAATACGAGAGCCACAGACCCTGTCACAGGTGGAACAGGCATTCATCGGGGGTGGAACTGGTTTGCCGCATGCTCCTTTCGCTGCCTGCGTTTGACCTCTTCATGCTCTCGGCGATGAGACTCGAGGTGCTCAGCGCCCTCCCGGATGTACTTTCTCCACCTAGGGCAGTCTTCGGCCAAGGACTCCCAGCTGCCAGTGATGATGTCGCACTTCACCAGGGAGGCTTTGAGGGTGTCCCTGTAACGTTTCCTCTGCCCACCTTTGGCTCGTTTGCCGTGAAGGAGCTCCGCATAGAGCACTTGCTTAGGTTAAAATCCCTCCCCCGTTATTCAAATTTATTAAAAATTCTAAAGTTAGTATAATAATCAACTGGCTTTGTGGTGCTGTACCCTGAGAAATTACTTCCTCTTCCGAGGAGACTTCTTCAGTCCCAAATGAACTCATCATAACAGTCACAAACTGTGTAAACTGCAGGAAAGGAGCCCTATATTCACCAGCAAAGAATAAAGCTATGTTAGGGCTGTTAGTTTGATTTATAATAAATTTGAATAACGGGGGAGAGATTTTAATCTCCCCAAAATGGGTGTGTCTGGGTCAGATGCCACGTAAAAAATCTGAAACCCGCCCTCTTCCAGTTTTGCTGGAGGCAGGACACATCCGCTCACAGGATGAGGGCTGGTCAGTTAAATATTATAATCAGGCCGTGTGCCTCAGAGTTAATCACACTTAGCCTGTCTATATCCCCTTGAAGCCTCTTTGCATCCTCCTCACAACTTACATTCCATCAGCAGAAAACTTGGATTTATTACACTCGGTCCCCTCATCCAAATCACTGATATAGGTTGTGAATATCTGGGGCCCCAGCACTGATCCCTGCGGTACCCCGCTAGTTACAGCCTGCCAACCCGAAAATTACCCATTTATTCCTGCTCTCTGCCTTCTGTCCGTTAACCAATCCTCAATCCATGCTGGTATATTACCTCCAATCCCATGAGCCCTAATTTTGTTTCATAACCTCTTGTGTGGCACCTTATCGAATGCCTTCTGAAAATCCAAATAGACCACATCCACTGGTTCCCCCTTATCTATTCTGCTAGTTACATCCTCAAAAACTTGAACTGATTTATCAAACATGATATCCCTTTCATAAATCCATGTTAACTCTGCCCAACCCTAAATTTTCTTTTCTAAGTGCCCTGTTACCACATTCTCAATAGTAGATTCTAGTATTTTTCCCACTACTGATGTAGGCTAACTGCTCTGTAGTTCCCCATTTTCTCAAATAGCAGGGTTGCATTTGTTACCTTCCAAGCCGCGGGAACCATTGTAGAATCTGTTTTATTTCGTTAAAGGCGCTATATAGATACAAGTTATGTTGTTGTCAGTATCCAGCTCAGTCACAGTGGGGTAAAAATGGAAAAGACTTGCATTTATATAGCAAGTCTTTCACGACCACCGGACGTCCCAAAGCGCTTTACAGCCAATGAAGTGCTTTTGGAGTGTAGTCACTGTTGTAATGTGGGAAACGCGGCAGCCAATTTGTGCACAGCGAGCTCCCACACACAGCAATGTGATAATATAACAACAACAACTTGTATTTATATAGCGCCTTTGACGTAGTGAAACGTCCCAAGCCGCTTCACAGGTGCATTATGGGTTAAAAATTTGACACCGAGCCGCATAAGGAGAAATTAGGGCAGGTTGGTCAAAGAGGTCGGTTTTAAGCAGCGTCTGGAAGGAGGAGAGAGAGGTAGAGAGGCGGAGAGGTTTAGGGAGGGAGTTCCAGAGCTTGGGGCCCAGGCAACAGAAGGCACGGCCACCGATGGTGGAGCGATTATAATCAGGGATGCTCAGGAGGGCAGAATTAGAGAAGTGCAGAGATCTCAGGGGGTTTGTGGGGCTGGAGGAGATTACAGAGATAGGGAGGGGCGAGGGCCATGGAGGGATTTGTAAACAAGGATGAGAATTTTGAAATCGAGACGTTGCTTAACCGGAAGCCAATGTAGGTCAGCGAGCACAGGGGGTGATGGGTGAGTGGGACTTGCTGCGAGTTAGGACACAGGGCAGCGAGCACAGGGGGTGATGGGTGAGCGGGACTCGGTGCGAGTTAGGACATGGGGCAGCGAGCACAGGGGGTGATGGGTGAGCGGGACTTGGTACGAGTTAGGACACAGGCAGCGAGCACAGAGGGTGATGGGTGAGTGGGACTCGGTGCGAGTTAGGACACAGGGCAGTGAGCACAGGGGGTGATAGGTGAGAGGGACTCGGTGAGAGTTAGGACACGGGGCAGCGAGCACAGGGGGTGATGGGTGAGCGGGACTCGGTGCGAGTTAGGACACGGGGCAGCGAGCACAGGGGGTGATGGGTGAGCGGGACTCGGTGAGAGATAGGACACGGGGCAGCGAGCACAGGGGGTGATGGGTGAGCGGGACTCAGTGCGAGTTAGGACACGGGACAGCGAGCACAGGGGGTGATGGGTGAGCGGGACTCAGTGCGAGTTAGGACACGGGGCAGTGAGCACAGGAGCTGATGGGTGAGTGGGACTCGGTGAGAGTTAGGACACGGGGCAGCGAGCACAGGGGGTGATGGGTGAGCGGGACTCAGTGCGAGTTAGGACACTGGGCAGCGAGCACAGGGGGTGATGGGTGAGCGGGACTCGGTACGAGTTAGGACACGGGGCAGCGAGCACAGGGGGTGATGGGTGAGCGGGACCCGGTGCGAGTTAGGACACGGGACAGCGAGCACAGGGGGTGATGGGTGAGCAGGACTCGGTGCGAGTTAGGACACGGGGCAGTGAGCACAGGGGGTGATGGGTGAGCGGGACTCGGTGCGAGTTAGGACACGGGACAGCGAGCACAGAGGGTGATGGGTGAGCGGGACTCAGTGCGAGTTAGGACACGGGACAGCGAGCACAGAGGGTGATGGGTGAGCGGGACTCAGTGCGAGTTAGGACACGGGACAGAGAGCACAGGGGGTGATAGGTGAGCGGAGGGGTGACCAGATAATCTGTTTTTAGTGATGTTGGTTGAGGGATAAATATTGGCCCCAGGGCACCGGGAAGAACTCTGATCCGTCGACGCGCTACACTTGAGTTTTTGAGCAGTGTAATGCACCAATCGGGGAGAAACTCGCATCTCTGCTATTTGAGCACGCAAAGTAATTCTACTCGCTTCGCTCCGACAGTGAAAATATGTGATTAAGAGCGTGTTAAACAACAACTTGTAGTCCACCTCCTCTAATTAGTGCTAGTGTTACTCACATGTAAATAAGACACAGGTGGATGTGGAGAGGTGACACCGAGAGTGATACCCTAAACCTAACACAATTTATCCGAACAGAATGTAATGTTTAATTATTCATTAGGTTTCGGTGAATTTTTTCTGAAACCTCGCTCCGATAGCTTCATTACAACAGTGACTGCACTTCAAAAGTACTTCATTGGCTGTCCGGTGGTCGTGAAAGGCGCTATATAAATGCAAGGCCTAGAAAATGGCCTGCACGGTGAGACGATTGACACCATATTTGGCGATGGTGGTATGGCATTGCACCACGATCTCCTTCGACCATTGATAGTGATGTCACTTGGGGGTTCCGGCCCCCACAGCATCGGCGGGCGACAATACCGACAGTGGCAGGAGGCGATCATTGGGCGGCGGACGATTGAAGGCGAGGCAGCAGAGGTAAGGTCCAAATAAATTTAACTGCTCTCATTCAGGTTTGTTGCCGTTCTTGTTTGAATGGACCATGTACAGTAGACACCTCAAGTCGCTGGAGAAATACCACCAACGATGTCTCTGCAAGATCCTACAAATCCCCCGGGAGGACAGACGCACCAACGTTAGCGTCCTCGACCAGGCCAACATCCCCAGCATCGAAGCACTGACCGCACTCGATCTGCTCCGCTGGGCAGGGCCACATTATCCGTCTGCCCCAGACATGAGACTCCAAAAGCAAGCGCTCTACTCGGAACTCCGACACGGCAAACGGGTCAAAGGTGGGCAGAGTAAACGTTACAAGGGACACCCTCAAAGCCTCCCTGATAAAGTGCAACATCTCCACCGACACCTGGGAGTCCCCGGCCAAAGACCGCCCTAAGTGGAGGAAGTGCATCCAGGAGGGCGCTGAGCACCTCGAGTCTCGTCGCCGAGAGCATGCAGAGACCAAGCGCAGGCAGCGGAAGGAGCGTGCGGCAAACCAGTCCCACCCTCCCCTTCCCTCAACCACTGTCTGTCCCACCTGTGACGGGGACTGTGGCTCTCGTATTGGAATGTTCAGCCACCTGAGAACTCACTTTAGGAGTGGAAGCAAGTCTTCCTCGATTCCGAGGGACTACCTATGATGATGCTTGCCCGCAACATTCTGCTTCACTGCGTTGGGCCGTATCGCTGTTGCCGGCGGGGAACAGGTGAGTGGTTATGTTGCAGAGCCTGCTTCGCTGGCCTTTCCCTTTAAGGGAGGGAAGCAGCCTCTCAATGCGGCAGAGCTGCACACCTTCCGCCCTGCCTGATAACCACCGGGCTCCAGGAAGGAAGCAGAGCGCCGGATTTAGCTTTGAATGAGCTGAAGTTTACGGAGATGAAAGGACAATGTCCAAATATACTGGGCTCCCCAGTGATCTAGAGCTGATCCTAAACCCGGCTGCCCCGTGTCCTATCTCGCACCGTCCCACTCACCCATCACCCCCTGTGCTCGCTGCCCCGTGTCCTAACTCGCACCAAGTCCCACTCACCCATCACCCCCTGTGCTCGCTGCCCCGTGTCCTAACTCGCACCAAGTCCCGCTCACCCATCACCCCCTGTGCTCGCTGCCCCGTGTCCTAACTCGCACCAAGTCCCACTCACCCATCACCCCCTGTGCTCGCTGCCCCGTGTCCTAACTCGCACCAAGTCCCGCTCACCCATCACCCCCTGTGCTCCCTGCCCCGTGTCCTAACTCACACCAAGTCCCGCTCACCCATCACCCCCTGTGCTCACTGCCCCGTGTCCTAACTCGCACCGAGTCCCGCTCACCCATCACCCCCTGTGCCCCGTGTCCTAATTCGCAACGAGTCCCGCTCACCCATCACCCCCTGTGCTCGCTGCCCCGTGTCCTAACTCGCATCGAGTCCCGCTCACCCATCACCCCCTGTGCTCGCTGCCCCATGTCCTAACTCGCACCAAGTCCCGCTCACCCATCACCCCCTGTTCTCGCTGCCCCGTGTCCTAACTCGCACCGAGTCCCGCTCACCCATCACCCTCTGTGCTCGCTGCCCCGTGTCCTAACTCGCACCGAGTCCCGCTCACCCATCACCCCCTGTGCTCGCTGCCCCGTGTCCTAACTCGCACCAAGTCCCGCTCACCCATCACCCCCTGTGCTCACTGCCTCGTGTCCTAACTTGCACCAAGTCCCACTCATCCATCACCCACTGTGCTCACTGACCTACATTGGCTCCCGGTCCGATTTCAAAAATTCTCATCCTTGTTTACAAATCCCTCCATGGCCCTCGCCCCCTCCCCATCTCTGTAATCTCCTCCAGCCCCAGAACTCCCCGAGATCTCTGCACTCCTCTAATTCTGCCCTCCTGACCATCCCTGATTATAATCGCTCCACCATCGGTGGCCGTGCCTTCTGTTGCCTGGGCCCCAAGCTCTGGAACTCCCTCCCTAAACCTCTCCGCCTCTCTACCTCTCTCTCCATTAAGATGCTCCTTAAAACCGATCTCTTTGACCAAGCTTTCAGTTACCTGCCCGACTATCTCCTGATGTGGCTCGATGTCAAACATTGTCTGATAATCGCTGCGGTGAAGCACCTTGGGACGTTTTACAATATTAAAGGCTCTGTATAAAATGCAAGTTGTTGTTGAATTGCGATCCCTTCCAGTGGAGAGATACATGTGCCAATTCTGGAAGTTGGCAAGATCTGTGAGCCACAGTAGTTTTTGGATGTTTTTCAGTTTAATTCCACAGTGGCCGTGAAGAGGGCTTGTAAAGGGCACGGATAACCCGATTAAAACGCGGTTTGCCAAACGGGATCATGTAAGGAACTACCAAACAATGACATCGGGTTTCTCTCTCATGGTCCCTCCGTCTCTAAATAAACGAGCATTTTGTTCAGCCACACGGCCCCTTGTGCAGTATAAAGTTCTAACACAGTCTCCCCACTCCACCAGCAATGCTGCATGGATTACAATTAAACTAGTTTGTGAAAAAAAATGATATTTAATTGATCAACGGAATCTGCAGTGTGAAGTGAAGGAGCAGAAATCCCACTGCACAGAAAGCAGAAGCTGACCGGCTTAAACACCACAAATAAAACTAAAGACCCACCGATACCCAACCATTAACGTACCCACAATATAAAACAACAACTTGCATTTATATAGCACCTTTAATGTAGGGAAATACCCCAAGGTGCTTCACAGTAGTGTTATCAAACAATGTTTGACAGCGAGCGACATAGGGAACTATTAGGGCAGAGGTTTTAAGGAGCGACTTGAAGGAGGAGAGAGAGGTAGAGAGGGAGAAAGGTTTAGGAAAGGAGTTCCAGAGCTTGGGGCCCAGGCAACAGAAGGCCTGGCCACCGATGGTGGAGCGATTATAATCAGGGGTGCTCAGGAGGGCAGAATTAGAGGAGCGCAGAGATCTCAGGGGGTTGTGGGGCTGGAGGAGATTACAGAGATAGGGAGGGGCGAGGGCCATGGAGGGATTTGAAAATAAAGATGAGAATTTTAAAATCGAGGCGTTGCCAGACCAGGAGCCAATGTAGGTCAGCGAGCACAGGGGGTGATGGGTGAGCGGGACTTGGTGCGAGTTAGGACACAGGGCAGCGAGCACAGGGGGTGATGGGTGAGCGGGACTTGGTGTGAGTTAGGACACGGGGCAGTGAGCACAGGGGGTGATGGGTGAGCGGGACTTGGTGCAAGTTAGGACACAGGGCAGCGAGCACAGGGGGTGATGGGTGAGCGGGACTTGGTGCGAGTTAGGACACAGGGCAGCGAGCACAGGGGGTGATGGGTGAGCGGGACTCGGTGCGAGTTAGGACACGGGGGCAGCGAGCACAGGGGGTGATGGGTGAGCGGGACTCGGTGCGAGTTAGGACACGGGGCAGCGAGCACAGGGGGTGATGGGTGAGCGGGACTCGGTGTGAGTTGGGACATGGGGCAGCGAGCACAGGGGGTGATGGGTGAGCGGGACTCGGTGTGAGTTGGGACATGGGGCAGCGAGCACAGGGGGTGATGGGTGAGCGGGACTCGGTGTGAGTTAGGGCACGGGGCAGCGAGCACAGGGGGTGATGGGTGAGCGGGACTCGGTGTGAGTTGGGACATGGGGCAGCGAGCACAGGGGGTGATGGGTGAGCGGGACTCGGTGTGAGTTAGGGCACGGGGCAGTCGATCTTTGGATGATCTGAAGTTTACGCAGGGTTTTATTTTATTGGTTCATGAGATGTGGGCGTCGCTGGCAAGGCCGGCATTTATTGCCCATCCCTAATTGCCCCTCGAGAAGGTGGTGGTGAGCCCCCTTCTTGAACCGCTGCGGTCCGTGTGGTGAAGGTGCTCCCACAGTGCTGTTAGGGAGGGAGTTCCAGGATTGTGACCCAGCGACGATGAAGGAACGGCCGATATATTTCCAAGTCAGGATGGTGTGTGTGTAACTTGGAGGGTGGAATGTAGGAGGCCGGCCAGGAGTGCATTGGAATAGTCAAGTCTGGAGGTAACAAAGGCACGGATGAGGGTTTCAGCAGCGGATGAGCTGAGGCAGGGGTGGAGACGGGCGATGTTATGGAGGTGGAAATGGGCGGTAAAGCAGACATCTATATATTTCAGCAAACCCGTTGACAACACAATTCCAAACCAACCGTGTCCAAAAACTGTGGTTATGGTACAGCAACAAACCCACCATAATTATACCAGCAAACCCAGAACACATGAGGCAATGATCTCAAAAGGAAACCACGCAAACCTACTTGAAAAACCACTTAAAAAAAACAATTACATCACCAAATATATCCAAATGACCCAACATATCAAAACGACCACTGAAATATCAGCCAGCGCACCCAATGCAAACCAAGAGACTCAACGCCCGCTCCCCCCTCCCCCCAATCCTATACACCATTAAACCCATCGGAAGTTCACGAGCAGACCCACAATAAATACAACTAAATCCACCCAAAAATACACAAGCAAATGTCAGCCAAATGCACCAGCGATTCTTCAATAAATGCAAGCAGCAACCAATGCAAATATCCCCACCCAAAATACCCACCCCCACACCACCCCAACAAACCCTCCTGAACATTTCCCTGAAATATACCAGATATCCCACCTCCATAAACCCACCCAAAATAGACCAGCAAACGCACACAAAGCCCATGTCCCAAATACACCACTACGTACAGCAGAGAAGGTACCCCATAATACACAGATGAACAAGGTCAGAGGTCGGAGAAATAATGGAATCCCGACTAAAGGAGAAAATAGAGGAACATCTCGAAGCCCAAAATATAATAATGAATAGTCAGCATGGATTTCAAAAGGGAAATTCTTGCTTGACCAACCTGATTGAATGTTTGAAGAGGTAACAGAGAGGATAGACAAGGGTAATGCAGTAGATGTAATTTATCTAGATTTTCAAAAGGCCTTCGATAAGGTTCCCCATAATAGACTGATGAACAAGGTCAGAGAATGTGGAGTCAGGGGACAAGTAGCAGAATGGATCGCTCGCTGGCTTCAAGACAGAAAGCAGAGAGTGGGGGTGAAGGGCAGCTATTCACCGGGGCAGAAGGTGGGTCATGGTGTTCCACAAGGATCAGTGCCGGGATCACTGAGGTTCACAATTTATATTAACGATTTAGACTTTGAAATCAAATACACAATTTCTAAATTTGCCGATGACACCAAATTGGGGGACAGTCAACTGAGGAGGACTGCAACAAATTACAGGGGGACATTAATCAACTCGCTGAATGGGGATATAATGGGCAAATTGGCGCACTGCAATACACCCACACGGCCCCCACAATACAACATCAATTAGTATTTATATAGTGTCTTTACCGTAGTTAAACGTCCCAAGGTGCTTCACAGCGAAGGAGAAATTAGTACTGACCCCGCGCCGACCTGTACCGACCCCGCGCCGACCTGTACCGACCCCGTACCGACCTGTACCGACCTGTACCGACCCCTCATCATCCCGCCCCCTCAACGTCCCGCCCCCTCATCGTCCCGCCCCCTCACAGCCCCACCCCCGCGCGCGACCCCGCACCGATCCGTCCCGCCCCCTCATCGCCCCGACCGTTCACTGCGCCGCCCCCGCCCCCTCACTGCCCCGCCCCCTCACTGACCCCGCGCCGACCCCACAATGACCCGCCCCGCCCCCTCATCGCCCCGCCCCCTCACTGCCCCGCCCCCTCATCGCCCCTCCCCCTCACTGACCCCGCGCCGACCCCACAATGACCCGCCCCGCCCCCTCATCGCCCCTCCCCCTCACTGACCCCGCGCCGACCCCACAATGACCCGCCCCACCCCCTCATCGCCCCGACCCCTCACTGCCCCGCCCCCTCACCACCCCGCCCCCTCACTGCCCCGCCCCCTCACCACCCCGCTCCCTCATCATCCCGCCCCCGCGGCGACCCCGCACCGACCCGCCCCGCCCCCTCAAGGCCCCGACCCTTCACTGCGCCGCCCCCGCCCCCTCACTGCCCCGCCCCCTCACTGCCCCGCCCCCTCACTGCCCCGCCCCCTCATCGCCCCGCCCCTCACTGCCCCGCCCCCTCACTGCCCCTCCCCCTCACTGCCCCCGCGCCGACCCCACAATGACCCGCCCCGCCCCCTCACTGCCCCGCCCCCTCACCACCCCGCCCCCTCACTGCCCTGACCCCTCATCGCCCCGCCCCCTCACTGCCCCGCCCCCTCACTGCCCTGACCCCGCGCCGACCCCATGGATCGCGAAATTGGCCAAGATCCGTTCTCAGCGAGGCCGTCAGAGGCCGTGCAGTGCGCAGCGGGCGAGGGGCGTTGAAGCGTGTCAGCGTCCCCGGGAACCACCCTGAAGAAAGTGGGGAGCCGGAGATTGCGCTGCACGTCCTTTGAGGGGCGCGGAGCCCAACTCAGTGGCGGGGTGCACCAGGAGCCAGGCGCCCCGGTCCCCGCTAGTTACCGCCCCCAATCGGGGCACGGTTTCGCCCCCTCTGTATCTACCCCACTGAACCCTGTAGGGGCCGATGATGCTCCTCTGTTTAAAGGCCTGTTACCGCCTCGGAGGGGCACGATAACGCCTTCCTACCCAACAGGTGCCCCGTCTTTCCTGCCGCCGCGCCCAGCGCTGACCCCTTTAGCGGGAGCGTGGTGGGTGACAGTCAAAGCCCCCGCTCCGGGGCGGGGCGCGATGCTGCCGGTGGATGGGTGGGTGGGCGCTGCAGCCACTCTTAAAGGGGAGGGCGTCATTTTGTTTTAACTGTCGCACCTCTTGGGTACCGCGCCACAGGCCTGGCCAAACCTCACGTGGCCTGGCAGCATCCCTCTCCTTTAAGTGAACGGGACGGACATTGAGACACGTCGGTGAGACGCGGTACACCCAAGTGGCACTGACGGACACCGCACCGCTCCAGGCGGTAATAATTAAAATAATTCAAATTATCCGCCTGGAACGGGGCAGAGGGTGATTTCCACCCCACCCCTCAATGTTTTAAATACCTCAATCGGACCCCCCCCCCCCCACAATCCTCTGTAATCAAAGGCATACAAGACAAGTCAATCAAACCTACCTCAATATTTAACCGGCGAAGCCCCTCTCCTGTCTCGCTGTACCCTATCGATACGATTCGGGCCATTTCTCTTCTGACTTTTCTTCTCTTCGTCCTAATCTATATTCCCTGGACCCGGCAACAGTGGAGTTTCTCAGCTCCCTCAGTCGGCTGGCCAGCATTAGGTGAATGGAAGGGTCACGGAAAGGGCACCGCAATATCAAAGCTAAGTTCACTTCAGCCGTTTCATAGCCATTTAAAAAAAATACCCGTTCTCTAATTAAGTGAGAAACATTGGGGGAGAAATTGGGGTCGTTTGTGGGGGGGGGGGGAGCTGCTAACGGGGCACAAACAACTTTTCAACCGGGCGCGGCGCGGCGCGGCCGCTAACGACTCCCGCTAAATTCAGCCGCGCCGGTTACCCGCCGCGCCCCGCTCCGCTGCGCCGGCGGTAACGACGTCATCACCACGCGCAGCGACCCGGAGAAAACATTGGGTCTCGCCTCCTGCGCCAGGTTCAGGGGGCGCAGACATGGTGGCCGGCTGCTCGCCGGGCGCTCGTTAAAGGGGATGTGGGGCGCACGTGAATAACAATCGCCCGACTTGCTGGTCGCGACCTGCGGGGTCCGTGCCGTGATCGGACAGCCCGCCGCTCCACTCCCCGGGGTCCAGGGAGAGCCCTGCAGGGTCTGCAGCTTGCCCCCAATCCCCCTCCTTCGGTCTGTAGAGACCATTCCCCAGTAACCCCGCCCATCCACATACAATTCATTCCAGCCCCTCGATTGGATTCCAGGTCACAACTCACTCCCCAGTAGCCATCATATTATGTCTATAATGTATGACTCCACGAGGCAATGTGTTGTACTCAAACTGTAGTGACCTTGGTCCTTTAGTCATAACTCCAGAGTGAGGCACAAGCATGGTGGGCAGTCCTTTATACTGGGCCCTGCCACCAGGGCAGGAAACCCCGGTCTCCACCAGTTGCACCCTCTAGCGGTGCCAGCATAGTATATACACAGTATATTATTGATAGTACATCAGTTAAACAAGTCTCCATCATTGAGTATATCTATAGCCTGCATGCACAACACATCACTCTACGTATAAACCAAGCGACCTCCTCGACTGGATCTCAGTTAGCAAGTCACTCTGGATATCCGTTATTTTTACAACGTATTTACAGGCCTTTGGGCCCCACCGCTCCGTGCCGGGGTTTATGCCCCACCGCTCCGTGCCGGGGTTTATGCTCCACACCAGCCCCCTCCCACCCCTCTCCATCTCACCCCATCACTTCTATTCCTTTCCCCCTCATGTGTTTATCCAGCTTCCCCCTTAAATCAAGGGGTATGGCGAGAAAGCAGGAATGGGGTACTGAAGTTGAATGTTCAGCCATGAACTCATTGAATGGCGGTGCAGGCTAGAAGGGCCGAATGGCCTACTCCTGCACCTATTTTCTATGCTTCTATGTTTAAATACATCGATACTATTTGCCTCAACCCCTCCCTGTGGCAGCAAGTTCCACATTCTCACCGCTCTCTGGGTAAAGAAGTTTCTCCTGAATTCCCCATTGGATTTCTGGGTGACTATCTTATATTGATGGCCTCTAGTTATGCTCTTCCCCACAAGTGGAAACACTCTCTCTGTATCCACTCTATCAAAACCTTTCATCATTTTAAAGACCTCTATTAGGTCACCCCTCAGCCTTCTTTATTTATGAGTAAAGAGACCCAGCCTGTTCATCCTTTCCCGATATGTATACCCTCGCATTTCTGGTATCATCCTTGTAAATCTTCTCTTCACCCTCTCCAGTGCCTCTATGTCCTTTTTATAATATGGCGACCAGAATTGCACGCATAACTTCACTACTTTTCAATTCTATCCCCCTAGAAATAAACCCTAGTGCTTGGTTTTGCTTTTTACAGCCTTGCTAACCTGTGTCGCAACTTTTAGTGATTTGTGTATTTGTATCCGAGATCCCTTTGTTCCTCTACCCCACCCAGACTCGCCCCCTCAGAGTAATGGGACCTCCCTATTCCTACCAAAATATAATAGCTCACATTTTTGTGTTGAATTTCATTTGCCAATTATATCCCCATTCTGCAAGTTTATTAATGTCCCCCTGTAATTTGTTACAGTCCTCCTCAGTATTGACTGTCCCCCAATTTGGTGTCATCTGCAAATTTAGAAATTGCGTTTTTGGTTCCAAAGTCCAAATCGTTACTATAAATTGTGAACAACAGTGATCCCGGCACTGATCCTTGTGGAACACCACGACCCACCTCTGCCCCTGTGAATAGCTGCCCTTTACCCCCACTCTCTGCTTTCTGTCTTGAAGCCAGCGAGCGATCCATTCTGTTACTTGTCCCCTGATTCCACATTCTCTGACCTTGTTCATAAGTCTATTATGGGGAACCTTATCGAAGGCCTTTTGAAAATCTAAATAAATGACATCTACTGCATTACCCTTGTCTACTCTCTCTGTTATCTCTTCAACACCTTCATAGAAACATAGAAAATAGGTGCAGGAGTAGGCCATTCAGCCCTTTGAGCCTGCACCGCCATTCAATGAGTTCATGGCTGAACATGAAACTTCAGTACCCCCTTCCTGCTTTCTCGTCATACCCCTTGATCCCCCTAGTAGTAAGGACTACATCTAACTCCTTTTTGAATATATTTAGTGAATTGGCCTCAACAACTTTCTGTGGTAGAGAATTCCACAGGCTCACCACTCTCTGGGTGAAGAAGTTTCTCCTCATCGCGGTCCTAAATGGCTTACTCCTTATCCTTAGACTGTGATCCCTGGTTCTGGACTTCCCCAACATTGGGAACATTCTTCCTGCATCTAACCTGTCTAAACCCATCAGAATTTTAAACGTTTCTATGAGATCCCCTTTCATTCTTCTGAACTCCAGTGAATACAAGCCCAGTTGATCCAGTCTTTCTTGATATGTCAGTCCCACCATCCCGGGAATCAGTCTGGTGAATCTTCGCTGCACTCCCTCAATAGCAATAATGTCCTTCCTCAAGTTAGGAGACCAAAACTGTACACAATACTCCAGGTGTGGCCTCACCAAGGCCCTGTACAACTGTAGCAACACCTCCCTGCCCCTGTACTCAAATCCCCTCACTATGAAGGCCAACATGCCATTTGATTTCTTAACCGCCTGCTGTACCTTCATGCCAACCTTCAATGACTGATGTACCATGACACCCAGGTCTCGTTGCACCTTCCCTTTTCCTAATCTGTCACCATTCAGATAATAGTCTGTCTCTCTGTTTTTACCACCAAAGTGGATAACCTCACATTTATCCACATTATACTTCATCTACCATGCATTTGCCCACTCATCTAACCTATCCAAGTTACTCTGCAGCCTCATAGCATCCTCCTCGCAGCTCACACTGCCACCCAACTTAGTGTCATCCGCAAATTTAGAGATACTACATTTAATCCCCTCATCTAAATCATTAATGTACAATGTAAACAGCTGGGGCCCCAGCACAGAACCTTGTGGTACCCCACTAGTCACTGCCTGCCATTCTGAAAATTACCCATTTATTCCTACTCTTTGCTTCCTGTCTGACAACCAGTTCTCAATTCACGTCAGCACACTACCCCCAATCCCATCTGCTTTAACTTTGCACATTAATCTCTTGTGTGGGACTTTGTCGAAAGCCTTCTGAAAGTCCAAATACACCACATCAACTGGTTCTCCCTTGTCCATTCTACTGGAAACATCCTCAAAAAATTCCAGAGATTTGTCAAGCATGATTTCCCTTTCACAAATCCATGCTGACTTGGACCTATTATGTCACCTCTTTCCAAATGCGTTGCTATGACATCCTTAATAATTGATTCCATCATTTTACCCAATACCGATGTCAGGCTGACCGGTCTATAATTCCCTGTTTTCTCTCTCCCTCCTTTTTTAAAAAGTGGGGTTACATTGGCTACCCTCCACTCCATAGGAACTGATCCAGAGTCTATGGAATGTTGGAAAATGACTGTCAATGCATCCGCTATTTCCAAGGCCACCTCCTTAAGTACTCTGGGATGCAGACCATCAGGCCCTAGGGATTTATCGGCCTTCAATCCCATCAATTTCCCCAACACAATTTACCGACTAATAAGGATTTCCCTCAGTTCCTCCTTATTAGACCCTCTGACCCCTTTTATATCCGGAAGGTTGTTTGTGTCCTCCTTAGTGAATACCGAACCAAAGTACTTGTTCAATTGGTCTGCCATTTCTTTGTTCCCCGTTATGACTTCCCCTGATTCTGACTGCAGAGGACCTACGTTTGTCTTTACTAACCTTTTTCTCTTTACTTATCTACAGAAACTTTTGCAGTCTGTCTTAATGTTCCCTGCAAGCTTCCTCTCGTACTCTATTTTCCCTGCCCTAATCAAACCCTTTGTCCTCCTCTGCTGAGTTCTAAATTTCTCCCAGTCCCCGGGTTCGCTGCTATTTCTGGCCAATTTGTATGCCACTTCCTTGGCTTTAATACTATCCCTGATTTCCCTAGATAGCCAAGGTTGAGCCACCTTCCCTTTTTTATTTTTACGCCAGACAGGAATGTACAATTGTTGTAGTTCATCCATGCGGTCTCTAAATGTCTGCCATTGCCCATCCACAGTCAACCCCTTAAGTATCATTCGCCAATCTATCCTAGCCAATTCACGCCTCATACCTTCAAAGTTCTTTAAGTTCTGGATCATGGTCTCTGGATTAACTGTTTCATTCTCCATCCTAATGTAGAATTCCACCATATTATGGTCACTCTTCCCCAAGGGGCCTTGCACAATGAGATTGCTAATTAATCCTCTCTCATTACACAACACCCAGTCTAAGATGGCCTCCCCCCTAGTTGGTTCCTCGACATATTGATCTAGAAAACCATCCCTTATGCACTCCAGGAAATTCTCCTCCACCATATTGCTTCCAGTTTGGTTAGCCCAATCTATATGCATATTAATGTCACCCATTATAACTACTGCACCCTTATTGCATGCACCCCTAATTTCCTGTTTGATGCCCTCCCCAACATCACTACTACTATTGGAGGTCTGTACACAACTCCCACTCACGTTTTTTGCCCTTTGGTGTTCTGCAGCTCTACCCATATAGATTCCACATCATCCAAGCTAATGTCCTTCCTAACTATTGCATTAATCTCCTCTTTAACCAGCAATGCTACCCCACCACCTTTTCCTTTTATTCTATCCTTCCTGAATGTTGAATACCCTTGGATGTTGAGTTCCCAGCCCTGATCATCCTGGAACCACGTCTCTGTAATCCCAATCACATCATTTCTGTTAACATCTATTTGCACAGTTAATTCATCCACCTTATTACGGATACTCCTTGCATTAAGACACAAAGCCTTCAGGCTTGTTTTTTTTAACATCCTTTGTCCTTTTAGAATTATGATGTAGTGTGGCCCTTTTTGTTTCTTGCCTTTGTTTACTCAATCAGGTTGGTCAAGCAAGACTTTCCCTTTTGAAATCTATGCTGACTCTTCATTATTATATGTTTGGTTTCTCGATGTTCTTCTATTTTCTCCTTTAGCAGGGATTCCATTATTTTTCCTACCACCGATGTTGAGCTGACTGGTCTAACATTCCCTAGACATGTTCTATCCCCCTCCTTAAATATAGATATTACGTTAGCTATGCACCAGTCCTCTGGCACTACACAATTATCTAATGAATTATTAAATATGTGTAGTAATGCCTCTGCTATCTCTTCCCGAGATTCTCCTAAAATACGCCGACGTAATCCATCCAGACCAGGGTTTATTCTCTTTGAGTTTGATTAGTTTATTTAATATATCCCCTCTTTTTATTTTAATTTTATTTATCTCATTACTAATCTCATGATCCAATGTCATGTCCAGCTGTTCTATCTCGCTAGTAAATACTGAGGCAAAGTAATTATTTAGTATTTCTGCCCTTTCTCTATAACTACCTGTGTTTTTATCTGGTCTATCCCCGAATGTCTCTATTCCCACCTCAACCTTCCTGTTTAATTGAGGTGCCTGTAAAATATTTTTCTATCTTGTTTTATGTTGATTGATAAATTAATTTCATAGTTCCTCTTTGCCTTCCTAATTGTTTTGTGACTTATCTCCTAATCTCTACGTATTTTCCCTTATCATGCACTCCCCGGCTGTCTGTGCACTTAATGTAAGCCTCTTTCCTTACCTTCAAATTCTCCCTTACACCAATTCTCACCGCTCTCTGGGTAAAGAAGTTTCTCCTGAATTCCCCATTGGATTTATTGCTGACTATCTTATATTGATGGCCCCCCGAGTTCTGGTCTCCCCCACAAGGGGAAACATCTTCTCTACGGCTACCCTATCGAATCCTTTCATAATCTTAAAGACCTCTATCAGGCCACCCCTCAGTGTTCTACAGAAGAGAGCCCCGGCCTGTTCAAATCATTCGGTATAACCTCTCAGTTCTGATTTCATTCCAGTAAATCTTGTTCTGCACCTTCTCCAGGGCCTCTATATCCTTTTCATAATATGGAGACCACGACTGTGCTCCAAGTGTGGTCTAACCATAACTTCTCTGCTTTTCAATTCAATCCCGCGAGAAATGGAATATGGTATACAGTATATACAGCAGAGCAAATTGCTCCTTCTGCAAAGTAATCTGGTGGTAAATAAAGCCATAATTTCTAATTAAAACAGGATTATGGTTTGAAACGTACGGTTGGTCCTTTAGCATCTGGTTAGAGAAAAGACAGATCACAGTTTCAAGTGGCTCTAATTGTCCGTATGACAAAGGGTTTCTGTCCAATACAATAACCTGTCTTACATTCCCAATATTTTTAATTCAGATTTCTAGCATTCAAGGTTTTTCCATTTCATCTAGACTCACAGGGGGGGGAAATGGGGGTTGTTTGGGAGGGGGAGGGGGTGGGACGGGTGTGTGGGGCTAATTTTCGCCTGGGCACGGCGACACAGATGACTCACGATAAATTCGGCGGCAGTTTAGCGGCGGCGTTAACCGGTAGCGCCCCGCTCCGCAGCGCCAGCGGTAACGACGCCATCACCGTGCGCAGCGGGCAGTTTTCAATCCGGACCCGAAATTGGCCCGCGCCCCCCCGGAGCTGCTCCCCGGGCGATGACCACGAGAGGTTCGGGGGGGCATGAGCGGGGTGGTCACGTTAAAGGGGAGGGGCCAGGCGGGTCGATAAAAAAGGTGCCGACTTACTGGTCCCGTTGCCGCTTTGAACGCGGGGTCCATGCCGTGTTCAGGCAGCCCAGCGACACGTGGTTCAGGTAAGGCCAGCAGTGTCTGCAGCTCCGGCCCTCCCTCCTAATGAAGGGACAAGCCGTGGAGCGCCCCAGCACAGAGCTGCCCAGGACGGAGAGGCCCAGCATGGAGCGGCCCGGTGTGGAGAGGCCCAGCACGGAGCGGCTCGGTGCGGGGAAGCCCAGCACGGAGCGGCCTGGTGCGGAGAGGCCCAGCACGGAGCGGCTCGGTGCGGGGAGGCCCAGCATGGAGCGGCCCGGTGCGGAGAGGCCCAGCATGGAGAAGCCCAGCACAGAGAGGCCCAGCACGGAACGGCCCGGTGCGGGGAGGCTCAGCATGGAGCGGCCCGGTGCGGAGAGGCCCAGCACGGAGCGTCCCGGTGCGGAGCGGCCCAGCACGGAGAGGCCCAGCACGGAGAGGCCCGGTGCGGAGAGGCCCGGTGCAGAGAGGCCCAGCACGGAGCGGCCCGGTGCGGAGAGGCTCAGTGCGGAGAGGCCCAGCACGGAGCGGCCCGGTGCGGAGAGGCCCAGCGTGGACCGGCCCGGTGCGGAGCGGCCCAGCACGGAGCAGCCCGGTGCGGAGAGGCCCGGTGCGGAGAGGCCCGGTGCGGAGAGGCCCGGTGCAGAGAGGCCCGGTGCGGAGAGGCCCAGCACGGAGCAGCCCGGTGCGGAGAGGCCCGGTGCGGAGAGGCCCGGTGCGGAGAGGCCCAGCACGGAGCGGCCCGGTGTGGAGAGGCCCGCCCAGCTCCCGTTCCATCCGCCCCGTTAGCGTTTTTTTGCACTCCACTTCCCCTTGGGGTGGGGGGGCGGTATCCCCAATTTCGGGAACGGGGTGGTACTGCCGCGCCTGGTACAGGAAGCCCTGCCTCCCTGATGTTACCCCGCCCCCCCCCCCACCCAAACAGGGAACAATGGAATTTCTCAGCCATAATCTGAGAAAGAAAGACTTGCATTTATATAGCGCCTTTCACGACCACCGGACGTCCCAAAGCGCTTTACAGCCAATGAAGTACCTTTGGAGTGTAGTGACTGTTGTAATGTGGGGAAACGCGGCAACCAATTTGTGCACAGCAAGCTCCCACGCACAGCAATGTGATAATGAGCAGATAATCTGTTTTAGTGATGTTGATTGGGGAAAAATATTGGCCCTAGGACACCGGGGAGAACTCCCCTGCTCTTCTTTGAAATAGTGCCATGCGATCTTTTACATCCACCTGAGAGAGCAGATAGGGCCTCGGTTTAACGTCTCATCCAACAGAGCGTCTACATCAATTTTTTTTTCATCATTTGCCCGAGATTGCCGATCACAAGGGAAACCGAAAACCGCATGGGAGAGGGACGGGATTGGTCGGTGACACTTGGCATTAGTCTTTACTGGAAATCCAATCGGTGCGACATGGAACATTCCGTGCCCACTGAAACAATGCAAAATCAATAAAATCGTTACCAAGACTGTAATCGTTGGCACTCTGACAGGTTACAGCACAGGCACAATGTTCGGAACATAATGCAATGTCAAAAGGGAAAACCTATACCTGCAATAAGGAATACTGCACACACTTAACTGCGATCGGGCTGCAACCTGGTTCAGTTGACAAAAGGCTGAGGACACATCTAGAATTTTTTGCAGTTATCAAACCGTGCCCTCATTCCCCGAGGAGCTTAAAGCTCGAAATATTCCCTTTTCATTGGCCCCGGAGCCGAGAATTCACAATTCACCACTCCATTTGTCAACAGTTATGAACAAGTTGACCCACTGAATTGCCTTCTTTATGACTTTCAAGTCCTCCATTCTGCCAAACATCCATTTCTTAAATGTTTTCTCTTGCAGAGTGCACAGTACATTTCCTTGTGTGTGGATTACTGATAGTCCACTGGTAAACAATACAGCTCTTCCACTAGATCACAGTGTTCTTTGGCAGCACCTCCTAAACCCGTGACCTCTACCACCTAGAAGGACAAGGGCAGCAGGCGCATGGGAACACCACCACCTCCACTTTCCCCTCCCAGTCACACACCATCCCGACTGGGAAATATATTGGCCGTTCCTTCATCGTCGCTGGGTCACAATCCTGGAACTCCCTCCCTAACAGCACTGTGGGAGCACCTTCACCACACGGGACTGCAGCGGTTCAAGAAGGCGGCTCACCACCACACTTACAGGTATTACTGCGAGTTCTTAATGCAATTACACATCAATCAACACTTGCTTCTGCTCTCTGGACACGTGAATCATTTGTACCATTGCTGTGTGAAATGGCATTCCGGATTGCAGTCTCTCAAATTTATACTCAATTACACCCAACTCTCTCTTTCCTCAAAGTTATTATCTAATAACATGTGGGAAATGGATACTTTCATATTCAAATTTTCTTTCCCATTTTGCTAAATTCAGCCGCTGATTAAATCTTTCCCAATGATCAGCAACACCTCAATTTTAAAATTCTCATCCTTGTTTACACATCCCTCCATGGCCCTCACCCCCTCCCTATCTCTGTAATCTCCTCCAGCTCCACAACCCCCCCCGAGATGTCTGCGCTCCTCTAATTCTGCCCTCCTGACCATCCCCTGATTATAATCGCTCCACCATCGGTGGCCGTGCCTTCTGTTGCCTGGGCCCCAAGCTCTGGAACTCCCTCCCTAAACCCCTCCGTCTCTCTCTCTCCTCCTTCAAGATGCTCCTTAAAACCTACCTGCCTCATTTCTCCTTATATGGCTCGGTGTCAAATTTTTTGATCTCATAACACTCCTGTGAAGCGTCATGGGATGTTTCACGACATTAAAGGCGCTATATAAGTACAAGTTGTTGTTGTAGTAAAGAGACACCAGTGTTAAACTTGTCACTTGTATGGCTATGGATGGGACAGTCTGGATTTTGGCCAATTTCTGAAATGATTTCCGATTAAAGAGAACTTCAATCTTTCTGTGACTCACACACATGAGCTATTGAGGTTTCAGTGAGTTTTCAACACCAAAACCAAGATCAGAACCAACAATAGGTACTTGACAGCCTTGTGGACTCAAAATCGAGTTCAACAATTTCACACCGAAACCTCGGACCCTACTTTTCCCACATGGCAGCTATTGCTGATTCTGCCATTCCCACGTACACCCTATCTCGACCCATCTTTTGTTTCTTAACTTGTCCCATTACCATCTCCTCTCGCCTCGCCCCATCGCCCCTTTTGTCTCTCTAATCTCTCCTGCCTTCCCCACTATCACAGACCTTCCCTTTTGTTCCCCTCTCCCCTTTCCCCTCCCCCCGCTTGAAATCTGTCACAGCGCTAACGTCCTCCAGTTCTGACGACGGGTCACTGACCCGAAACGTTAACTCTGTCCCCTCCCTCCCCTAGCCCGCCCTGACCGAAAAGGAAAGGTGACCACTCGGCTCGCCAGGAGATGGAGAAAGGTGTCTCACCTGCAGATACGAAGAAGATGCCAGCACTGAGAATGATATTGTGTCGAGTTTTGTAGAACTCACTTGCAGCGATACAGAGGCCACCCATGAAGAGGAGGATCACGCTGAGGATGGGAAAAATACTGGATGCTCGAACTGCGCCTGTGGGGAGAGACGGAAGGTTTGAGAGGGGGAAGTGATGGTGAGGGGAGGGGCGAGATAGAGCGAGAGCGAGTGCATCTTAGAGCACAGAGTCAAACCGGACACACACAACAAAGAGTTGGCAGGAAAGGACAGAATAAAGATTTCGAATAAAGAAAGCTTCACCGGGGTATTAAAAATAAAGGAGATAACAGAAAGGTATGGAGGGTGGAGGGGGAAGGTAAAGGGAAGGAGTGAAAGAAAGATAGAAAGAAAAAGAAAGACAGAGGGAGAGGGCGAAAGATGAAGAGAGAGGGTGTGAAAGATAAATAGATGGAGGGGAGAAAGATAGATTAAAAAAAAGCGTGGATGAGAAAGGGAAAGACAAGAGAGAAATAGAGAAACAGCGAGAGATTTAAAAAAATGTTACAATCCTTGACCTTAATATTTTGCCCTGGATTCATAAAATAAAGCTTTCAAGGTCACGCTAAGAAATGCGGTTAAATTGATTAGAACCCAACCCAATATTTGCGTTATATCCTGCTGCTACATGTGGGGGCTTTTCATTGTTCCCAGCACCTTCGCTCCAGTCTCGTTTCTTCTCAATAGCCTGCTTCACAGGTGGTCAACAACAGCAAACACTACCTGGGGCTGACCTCGAATGGAAACCAATGGCTGCATAGGTCAGAGGGTCAGAGGGCACTGTCCACTATTGTCCCTCCAGGACCTTGAGCACATCAATCCAGGCTGACACTCCAGTGCAGTGCTGAGGGAATGCCGCACTGTCAGAGGGGCAGTGCTGAGGGAGTGCCACACTGTCGGAGGGGCAGTGCTGAGGGAGTGCCGCACTGTCAGAGGGGCAGTACTGAGGGAGCGCCGCACTGTCAGAGGGGCAGTACTGAGGGAGCGCCGCACTGTCAGAGGGGCAGTACTGAGGGAGCGCCGCACTGTCAGAGGGGCAGTGCTGAGGGAGTGCCGCACTGTCAGAGGGGCAGTACTGAGGGAGTACCGCACAGTCGGAGGGGCAGTACTGAAGGAGCGCTGCACTGTCGGAGGGGCAGTACTGAGGGAGCACCGCACTGTCGGAGGGGCAGTACTGAGGGAGCGCCGCACTGTCGGAGGGGTAGTACTGAGGGAGTACCACACTGTCGGAGGGGCAGTACTGAAGGAGCGCCGCACTGTCAGAGGGGCAGTACTGAGGGAGCCCCGCATTGTCGGAGGGGGCAGTACTGAAGGAGCGCCACACTGTCGGAGGCGCAGTACTGAGGGAGCCCCGCACTGTCGGAGGGGCGGTGCTGAGGGAGTGCCGCACTGGCGGAGGTGCAGTACTGAGGGAGCCCCGCACTGTCGGAGGGGCAGTACTGAGGGAGTGCCGCACTGTCGGAGGGGCGGTGCTGAGGGAGTGCCGCACTGTCAGAGGTGCAGTACTGAGGGAGCCCCGCACTGTCGGAGGGGCAGTGCTGAGGGAGCCCCGCACTGTCGGAGGTGCAGTACTGAGGGAGCGCCACACTGTCGGAGGAGCAGTGCTGAGGGAGTGCCGCACTGTCGGAGGGGCAGTGTTGAGGGAGTGCTGCACTATCAGAGGTGCTGTCTTTCAGATGAGACGTTAAACCGAGGCCCCGTCAGCTCTGTCAAGTGGACGTAAAAGATCCCACGGCACTATTTTGAAGAAGAGCAGGGGAGTTCTCCCCGGTGTCCTGGGGCCAATATTTATCCCTCAATCAACGTAACAAAAACAGATGATGTGGCCATTATCACATTGCTGTATGTGGGAGCTTGCTGTGCGCAATTTGGCTGCCGTGTTTCCCACATTACAACAGTGACCACACTCCAAAAGTACTCCATTGGCTGTAAAGTGCTTTGAGGCGACGGTGATCGTGAAAGGCCCTATATAAATGTAATGGGAGGCGGGCGGAAGGCCAGGATTGAGGAATGGTGATGCGAGGGTGTATCTGCCCCACAGGTGTAAGGGTAGACATTACAAGTTCACACTCCCGGCATGGCAGGACTGCTTCTCGGGAGTTCATAACAAAATCTCGGCATGGATGATGGATTGACTTCTGCGCGAGAATGCCCGATAAACATTCTTGATGTTGAAAGCTCCACGCTGGGACCTTGGAGTTGTGAAGTGTAGGGCACGGTCTGCGATCGAGGGGACTGTGAGAGGGGTGGGGAGGGGGTTGGTGGGGCTGACAGGAACTTTCCCCATTCCTGCTTCTTTACCGAGTGTGGACTGCAGTGAGCATTGGAACAGGAGTTCGGCAAAACCGTAACACCCACTGCCCCGAGCACTGTTCTCAAGCCTGCTTTCTCAGGGGGACACAGTGGGGGGGAAAGAGTCCGTGAGACTGGTCCAGGTGGGCCGGGCTAAGGAATGACTTGATAAGCTGGGGCGTAAAGAGTTAAACTATGAGGTCAGTTTTCCCTCGAGTATAGAATAATAAGGGGCAATCTAATTGAGGTGCTTAAAATAATAAGGAGTCGATGGGGTAGATTGCGAGAGGAACTATTTCCTCTGGTGGGGGGGGCAGTCCAGAACCAAGGGGCATCACCTTAAAATTACAGCCCGGCCGTTCAGGGTGATGTCAGGAAGCACGTCTTCACACAAAGGGCAGTGGGAATCTGGAACTCTCTCCCCCAAAAAAGTTGTGGAGGCTGGGGGTTAAGTCAAACTTTTTGAGACTTAGATTTCTGTTGGGGAAAGGGATCGCGGGATGTGGGGCAAAGGTGGGGAGATGGAGGTAGGTCGCAAATCGGCCGCGATCTCATTGAATGGGGGGAACAGGCTCGAGGGGCCCAACGGCCTCCTCCTGCTCCTATGGATTAGCAAGGCTTTTGATTCCATGATGCACGGAAGTTCTCAGGGGTTGATCGGTCCCATGAAGTAGCACAGCCTGTTGCCGTTGGACAGATCCTGGTGTGTGGGACATTTACGCTGGCTACGTTGCCTCTGAATGTGGGCGCCTATGCCCCTGAATGTGGGCGCCTATGCCATTAATGTAAGCGGCGCTCTAAGCCTCGGATGATAAAGGCACCACCCTCTCCATCGCTGTCTGGTGGCTGTGAACTTTGAGGGCAGTGTGTTTTTATAAATGCAGCTGCTGTGTTGGGGGAAGAGTTTCACTTCAGAGACACAACTGACCATTACCCACGACCCTCACCAGAAGATCCCATGGAACCGATTGTCATGCCAAGGGGTTCCCTCGCCCCCACCCCTTCGATAGAAACGGGCGAGGGAGAACTTACCTCAGCTCGGATTGATTTGCAGCCCTCCGCAGGGTGTTCCTCTATTTGGGGAAGAGGGACTTCAGTTACGTAGAGAACAGGCGAAGCTGGCTGGCATTGCTCTCGCTGGAGCGGAGAAGGTAAGGGGAGATCTGATAGAGGTGTGGAAAGTCACGAAGGGGTTTTGACGGACTAAATCGGGAGAAACTATGGGAGCAGGGTCAGTAACCAGAGGACACAGAGTTAAGGGGATCGGCAAAACAGCCAGAGGGGGAGGTGAGGAGAATGTGTTTACGCAGCGAGTTGTTGTGATCGGGGAACGCGCTGCCTGAAAGGGCGGTGGGAGCAGATTCAATCGTGACTTTCAAAAGGAAATTGGATAAATACTTGAAGGGGAAACGTTTGCAGGGCTGTGGGGAAAGAGCAGGGGGGGGGGAGTGGGACTGATTGGGTCGCTCGCTCACAGAGCCAGCACAGGCTCGATGGGCCGAATGGCCTCCTCCTGCGCTGTGCAAATTCACATGCCAAGCTGGGCCAGAATGAGGTCGGGTTACAGAGCAGGCAGTTACTGCTCTGGCTGTGACAATCCAGCTCGACACCATGTGGGCCGGGGCTGGTTGCCAAGTGTTGGGCCACAATGAATCTTTTGTTGTAAAATATTCCAGAACAAGTAGACAGCAACGGTTGGCCGAGCGACAGCCACACTCATTAGCTGTAATGGGCTGAACGGATTCCTTGTGGTCGGTGAGGTAACCCAAGCTCCCTTGATTGTGTAACCGTCTTGCAACTCAATCACGGCCATCTATTATTCAATCAAGTGTCGGTTCCTTTCCTCTGGCACAACCCTTGCTACATACCCAAGTCTGATTCCAATAGAGGAACAGCTTCCAAACAGCTTGTTTGCTATTAAGGGAATCGAGGGATATGGGGACAGTGCAGGAAAGTGGAGTTGAGGTCGAAGATCAGCCATGGTCTTATTGAATGGCGGAGCAGGCTCGAGGGGCCGAATGGCCGACTCCTGCTCCTAAATTCTGTGTTCTTCCAATGGATTATGGTATCAGCAGGGTAGCAATGGAACAGCTTGTCGCTAGCCCAAGGCTACCATTGTAACAATCTGTACATAGGAACAGGAGGAGGCCATTCAGCCCCTCGAGCCTGCTCCGCCATTGTTAAGTCATGGCTGATCGGAACTATTTACCCGCCCCTTCGCTCCGGTTCCCTCGATACCCTTGCCCAACAAAACTCTCTCCATCTCAGCTTTGAAATCTCCAATGGACCCCCCGGCATCCACAGCATTTTGGGGGGAAGAGAGTTCCAAATTCCCACGGCCCTTTGTGTGAAGTAGTGCTCCCTGACATCACCCCCGAACGGCCGGGCTCTAATTTTAAGGTGACACCCCCTTGTTCTGGACTCCCCCCCCCACCCGAGGAAATCGTCTCGCTCTCTCTACCCTATCAAATCCTTTTAATATTTTAAACACCTCGATCAGATCTCCCCTCAATCTTCTGTACTCGAGGGAATACAAGCCATGTTCATGAAACCAGCCCTCATAATTTAACCCTCTAAACCCGGGTATCAGTCTGCGACCCGCCGAGGCCGATATATCCTCCCTGAGGGGCGGTGGGATCGTTTGAACTTTGGGACCAGAAAGACAGACGACTATCTGTTACACTGCGTTCCCAAAAGAAGCAATTTGCAAGAATCTGTGGGACATCTGCAGGGGGCTTGTTGTTTTCCTGTCTTCCCCGGGAGAAGAATGTGAAGCATAAGGATTAGGAGCAGGAGTCAGCCATACGGCCCCTCGAGCCTGCTCCGCCATTCAATGAGATCGCGGCTGGTCTCAACTCCACTTCCCCGCCCGCTCCCCATAACCCTCGACTCCCTTATCGTTCAAAAATCTGTCTATCTCCACCTTAAATATATTTAATGACCCATGAAATATATTTGATGAAGGAGTGGGAGGATTCTCGGGCTGATTAACGGCTTGACAGGCCGCGATGTCACTGTTCCTTCCATCGGCCGTATCCCACCCGTTGGGGGATTAGTCCTATACAGTGGGGAGGGGGGGTTGGGGGTTATGGGGTCCCACAATCCATACGATGAGGGGGAGGGGGGAGGGCATCCCTCACCCACCGGATGCGAGGATCCTGCCGGACGTCAAGCCAGGCGTCAAGCCGGAGCTCCGGCCCACAGTGGCCGGGACTGTCTGGAGTGGGGTTCGAACCCTGGGCCCTCTGGGGCAGATTTCCCGGTGCTGTTCACCTCAGTTTTTGTCCCAGAGGGGCGGCAGTGAGCTCCTCTGGGCGGGCGGCCAGCTCCCAGCGGCCCGCTGGGGTTTTGGGGGCCGGTTTGGGCGGGGCGCGGAGAGGCGAGCTGGTATATAACGCCCCCTGGTCGCGACACCGGCTCGATTTGTGACTCCCGCCCGACCCATAACGCCCCGCTGCGCCCCCTGCTGGGACCGCCTGGGGAAACGGGCGGTCCGAGCTGTAATGGCCGCAGTGAGCTCAGTAATGTTCACTTCGGGTAAGTGTGACTGGCTTTTGTTTTTTTTTTGAGATTTATGTTGTGGTGGCGTGGGCTGTGTATCGGAAATGTTTTTGGTGTTTCCCCCCCCCCCCACCCACGAGGCCTCTCTCAGGGCGCTCCGAGGCCGGCTGTTTAGCTCAGGATTTCCCTACACTCAGGGCCCAGCTGACCAATTTTGCTGACTGAGGCGCAAACTGTTCCCGGGCGTTAACTTTACCGCCCCACAGCCATTACCGCCCGAAATCAGCCAGGCCGAAAATCCTGCCCTCTGGCCCAGAGGTGGGAACGCCCGCACTGAGCCACAGGCTCACTCCATCTTCTGAGGGATAGGAACATCAAACATTCTCAAGGGCTCAGCAAGTTGGACCAGTGAGTATCTGAGTAACAGCAAACAGAAATATCAATTTTTTTGTCAATTTGAGCACCGGGTTCCAATATTTGAGCCTGGAGAAACTAGAGTTGCTCTCCAGAGAGCAGAGAAGGTTAAAGCGAGATACAATAGTGTTTAAAAAAGGGTTTTGATAGAGTAAATAAGGAAAAAGTGTTCCCCCTGGCAGGAGGGTCAGTAACCAGAGGACACAGATTTAAAATAATTGATCAGAGGGGAGATGAGCAGAATTATTTTTTTACACAGCGACTGGAACACGCTGCCTGAAAGGGCAGTGTAAGCAGATTCAATCATAACTTTCCAACCGGGAATTGGATAAATACTTGACAAGGAAAGATTTGGGGGCTTGTAAGAGAGGTACAATAATCGTGGGCGGCTTTAATCTTCATATAGGTTGCACAAATCAAATTGGCAAAGGTCGCCTTGAGGATGAGTTCATTGGGTATATTCGGGATGGTTTCTTAGAACAATACATTGTGGAACCAACCAGGGAGCAGGCTATTTTAGATCTGGTAATGTGTAATGAGACAGGGTTAATTAATGATCTCTTGGTAAAGGATCCTCTAGGGAAGAGTGATCATAACATGTTAGAATTTCACATTCAATTTGAGGGTGAGAAACCTGGGTCTGAAACTAGTGTCTTAAACCGAAATAAAGGCAATTACATAGGAATGAAGACAGAGTTGGCTAAAGTGGACTGGAAAAATAAATTAAAAGGTAAGACGGGAGATGAGCAGTGACAGACATTTAAGGAGATATTTCATAACTCTCAACAAAGATATATTCCAGTGAGAAAGAAAGACTTTATGAGAAGGAAGAACCATCCGTGGCTAACTAAGGAATAAAGAATGGTATTAAATTGACAGAAAATATTGTAAAGATTAGTGGTAGGCTAGAAGATTGGGAAAATTTTAGAAACCAACAAAGGATGATTAAAAAAATAATAAAGAGGGGGAACATGGATTATGAGTGTAAACTAGCAAGAAATATAAAAACACAGACTAAGAGCTTCTACAGGTGTATAAAAAGGAAGAGAGTAGCTAAAGTAAACGTTGGTCCCTTAAAGGATGAAACTGGGGTATTAATAATGGGAAACGGAAATGGTAGAGACTTTGAACAAATATTTTGTATCATTCTTCATGGTAAAAGCATCCCAATAATAGTAGAAAATCAGTGGGCAAAAGAGAGGGAGGAACTTTAAAAAATCACTATCACGGAGAAAAAGTACTCGGCAAACTAATGGGACTAAAGGCGGACAAGTCCCCTGGACCTGATGGCCTGCATCCTAGGGTCTTAAAAGAAGTGGCTGCAGAGATAGTGGATGCATTGGTTGTAATCTCCCAAAATTCCATGGATTCTACGGAGGTCCCAGCAGATTGGAAAACCGTAAATATAACGCCCCTATTTAAGAAAAGAGCGAGACAGAAAGCAGGAAACTATAGACCAGTTAGCCTAACATCTGTCGTTGGGAAAAGCTGGAGTCCATTATTAAGGAAGCAGTAGTGGGAAATTTGGAAAATTATAATTCAATCAAGCATGGTTTTATGAAAGGGAAATCATGTTTGACAAATTTTCTGGAATTCTTTGAGGATGTAACGAGCAGGGTGGATAAGGGGGAACCAGTGGATGCGGTGTATTTGGACTTCCAGAAGACATTTGATAAGGTGCCACATAAAAGGTTACTGCATAAGATAAAAGTTCACAGGGTTGGGGGTAATATATAAGCATGGAGAGAGGATTGGCTAACTAACAGAAAACAGAGAGTCGGGATAAATGGGTCATTTTCCGGTTGGCAAACAGTAACTAGTGGGGTGCCACAGGGATCGGTGCTGGGTCCTCAACTATTTACAATCTATATTAATATCTTGGATGAAAGGACCGAGTGTAATGTAGCCACATTTGCTGTTGATACAATGATGGGTGGGAAAGCAAATTGTGAGGAGGACACAAAAAATCTACAAAGGGATATAGGCAGGCTCAGTGAGTGGGCAAAAGTTTGGCAGATGAAGTATAATGTGGGAAAATGTGAGGTTATCCACTTTGGTAGGAAAAATAGAAAAGCAAATTATAATTTAAATGGAGAGACTGCAGAATGCTGTGGTACAGAGGGACCTGGGGTACTTGTGCATAAAACACAAAAAGTTAGTATGCAGGTACAGCAAGTGATCAGGAAGGCAAATGGAATGTTGGCCTTTATTGCAAGGGGGATGGAATATAAAAGCAGGGAAGTCCTGCTACAACTGTACAGGGTATTGGTGAGGCCACACCTGGAGTACTGCGTACAGTTTTGGTCTCCTTATTTAAGGAAGGATATACTTGCATTGGAGGCAGTTCAGAGAAGGGATTCCTGAGATGAAGGGATTGTCCTATGAGGAAAGGTTCAGCAGTTTGGGCCTGTACTCATTGAAGTTTAGAAGAATGAGAGGTGATCTTATTGAAACGTATAAGATTCTGAGGGGGCTGGACAAGGTAGATGCAGAGAGGATGTTTCCCCTTGTGGGGGAATCTAGAACTAGGGGGCATTGTTTCAGAATAAGGGGCCGCCCATTTAAAACGGAGATGAGGAGGAATTTCTTCTCTCAGAGGATCATGAATCTTTAGAATTCTCTGCCCCAGAAGGAATGGAGGCTGGGTCATTTAATATATTTAAGATGGAGATAGACAGATTTTTGAGCAATAAAGGAGTCAAGGGTTATGGGGAGCGGGCAGGGAAATGGAGTTGAGGCCAAGATCAGATCAGCCATGATCTCATTGAATGGCGGAGCAGGCTCGAGGGGCTGAATGGCCGACTCCTGCTCCTAGTTCTTATGATGTGCAGGGTAATGGGGGAAAGAGCGGGGCAATGGAACTAATTGGATAGCTCTACCAAAGGGATGGTACAGGCATGATGGGCCGAATGGTCTCCTTCTGTGCTATATGATTCTCTGATTCATTTCCCCTTTCCTTTCCTCATGTGGGGGCACCGGATCTCTCGGGGAGATGGCTACACGGAGGCTGGGAACCATTGGGTCTCTCAGCCAGTTGGCCAACTCTTCACGTGTTGCCAACCACAAAGCAGTCCTGCTGTCACTGAGTGACGAGAAGACAGGAGGCAGGAACCCTGGCTGCTTTCCCCCACCTCCACCTTAATCCAGAGACACGAAGACAAATTCACCTCAACAGAGATCAGCACAGGCCAGGAATTGAACTCAGGACCTCCTGGTCCATTGGCACTGAGCTACCCCAGACTTTGCCCTTCACCACTGGACCATCAGGGAGTGAGATCTCCAGCCATTTGTAAATGTAATGTTACATATGAAGAAAGACTGGATTGACTAGGCTTATATTCATTGGAATTTAGAAGAATGAGAGGGGATCTCATAGAAACATATAACATTCTGACGGGACTGGACAGGTTAGATGTGGGAAGAATGTTCCCGGTGTTGGGGAAGTCCAGAACCAGGGGTCACAGTCTAAGGATAAGGGGTAAGCCATTTAGGACCGAGATGAGGAGAAACTTCTTCACTCAGAGAATTGTGAACCTGTGGAATTCTCTACCACAGAGAGTTGTTGAGGCCAGTTCGTTAGATATATTCAAGGGGGAGTTAGATGTGGCCCTTACGGCTAAAGAGATCAAGGGATATGGAGAGAAAGCAGGAAAGGGGTACTGAGGGAATGATCAGCCATGATCATATTGAATGGTGGTGTAGACTCGAAGGGCCGAATGGCCTACTCCTGCACCTATTTTCTATGTTTCTATGTTACAGCCTTTAAGTGCCCCCAGACCACCCAGAGTGCATTCGGGCAGTGACGACTGGTGGATGGATGGATGAGCTGCGGTTAGTACAGACCCCACAAACAGTCAGTGTTCGCGAGGCTGCACATCGCCTTCCCCTGGCTTGCTGCACACGCTCCTTAATGGCTCTTAAAGCAAATTTGAAATATGGTGAAAGTTATTCTCCTTGGAGCAGAGAAGGTTGAGAGGAGATTTGATCGAGGTGTTCAAAATCATGAGGGGTCTGGACAGAGTAGATCGAGAGAGAAACTGTTCCCATTGGTGGAAGGTTCAGGAACCAGGGGACACAGATTTAAGGCGATTAGCAGAAGAACCAAAGGCGACATGAGGGACAACGTTTTTACGCAGCGAGTGGTTAGGATCTGGAATGCGCGGCCTGAGAGGGGGGTGGAGGCAGACTCAATCGTGGCTTTCAAAAGGGAGTTGGATCAGTGTCTGAAGGAGAGAAATGTGCAGGGCTCCGGGGACAGGGCGGGGGGAGTGGGACTGGCTGAGGTGCTCTTGCAGAGAGCCGGCACGGGCTCGACGGGCCGAATGGGATCCTCCTGTGCTGTAACCGCTCTGTGATTCTTCGAAGTAAGAAGGAAGGAGAACTTACGCAAGAAGTATTCGGCAGCATCTGCTTCGTAATCCGTGTCTTCCGGGAAGTGGTCGATCTGTTTACATAAACCTTTAAAATTTCCTGTTTGAGGAGAGAGAGAGAGAGAGAGAGTGTGAGTCACTTCACAACCGCAGAGAACCAATCCCAGGCCGCAGCAGTGCATACAGCAGGAGTATTCATCACCGCCGGAGCAGCCATTGTACATGCTGTATGAGTGAGGAGATGGTTGAGGCGAGGTGGGGCAGGGGGCAGGGGGTAAGGGGCAGGGGGCAGGGGACAAGGGGCAGGGGTCACCATCCATCCTAAGGTGCTGAAGGACAGCACTCTGGAGAGGGAGGGACAGGAGACATGCCTTTATAGTCACAGTGAGTGGTGTGGTCTGTCCTCAGCAACGGCTCACATAACCAACGTACTTCATCACAGAGATAAGAGCCATTCGGCCCCCCGAGCCTGCTCCGCCATTCAATGAGACCATGGCTGTGACTAGTGCCATGTGACAGGTACATGGCAGGTACAGCAGGAATAGCGAGAGACTGTGGAGGGAAAATGATCGGGGCTCAGGGGAGGTGTGAGTTCAGGGCCCTGGGGCAGCACGGACCAGCCCACACTGCGATATGTGAGCGCACTAGGCGTCCTGGTTAATCCTTGCCACTGGACCAAGATCTCGCTCTGTCAAGCCCGTGTGGTGGCTGGTGTGCAACGGTCACCCCACGTTAAAAAAATCCACGCACAGGAAACCTTCCACCCTTCAGGATGTAGCTCGGGATCCAGAATATTAGGTCCTTCATTGAAAGGCCTGTGACCTCATCCCTTTTTGGCGCAGATGCAAGTCATCCTCATTTCGAGGGACCGCCTATGATGATGATGAGGCTGTAACTGTAACTCTTGGACCTCTGACCCTGGGAACCTCTGACCCTGGGGACCTCTGATCCTGGGGGTTCTATTACCGACTCCAGCAGAGTCTGGAACCAGGGGTCACAGTCTCAGGATAAGGGGTCGGCCATTTAGGACTGAGATGAGGAGAAATTTCTTCACTCAGAGGGTGGTGAATCTTTGGAATTCTCTGCTCCAGAGGGCTGTGGAGGCTCAGTCTCTGAGTATATTCAAGGCTGAGATCGAGGGATTTTTGGATATTAAGGGAATCAAGGGATATGGGGATCGGGCGGGAAAGTGGAGTTGAGGTCGAAGATCAGCCATGATCTCATTGAATGGTGGAGCAGGCTCGAGGGGCCGAATGGCCGACTCCTGCTCCGAATTCTCATGTCCTTATATTCTAATTGACTAAATTTCTCTCTGTTGATTCTCATTGTAGAGAGTACTGAAGGACCAAACCCTTTGTATTCACTCCTGTTGTACAACATTCAATAGATAAATCCCTTCCCAAACAAACCCATCAGAGACAATCCCAATAGACCTATCCTGTCCCATTAATTGAATTCAAATTAACCAGGAACGATTTGATCCATTATCAATATAAAATTTCAGGGTCATTCTTGCGATGAGACGTTAAACCGAGACCCCGTCTGCTCTCTCAGGTGGATGTAAAAGATACCATGGCACTATTTTGAAGAAGAGCAGGGGAGTTCTTCCTGGGGCCAATATTCATCCCTCAACCAACATCACTAAACCAGATTATTTGGTCATTATCACATTGCTGTGCGTGGGAGCTTGCTGTGCACAAATTGGCTGCCGCGTTTCCCACATTACAACAGTGACTACACTCCAAAAAGTACTTAATTGGCTGTAAAGTGCTTTGGGACGTCCGGTGGTCGTGACAGACGCTATAGAAATTTCTTTCATGGCTAAGCTGATTTCCAAAGTTCGCCAGTGGGATCAGGAAGCAGGGGTTACCAACAAAGCTTTGAACACTCATTAGCACCCAGCACTGGCCAAACACATCACGGTGCCACCCTGAAATGGATACTACATCTCTGCGCTGCACCGTGTTGCAATGCTGATAATCACAGACAAGAAATCTGCAGACTATCAATTTGCAAATATGTGAACACTACCTTCGAATCAAGTGTTCCAGCAGTGAAAACATCAGAAAATGAGAGCGAGACCTGCAGAATATTTGCATACCAGTGAAGGTTTTATTTCACACAATTGTCTGTCGCGGTTCGATGCAGCTAGGAGTCCTGTTCGGACAGGAACGTTACAGATCTTTTTCTCCTCCTAATTGGCCGGTGTTTTTTGAAGCTGGTTTTGCTGCTGTCCCAGGAGAGCACACGGCTCTGGGTGGGTGGCAAGTGTCTGTAGCAGGATATCGCAAGGTAAGACAGCGGTGTGGTACCCATATCCACAGCAAGTCTCCATGTGAACAGCTTCTGGCATGTTAGTGGGACTTTTCCTGGTTATAGCACAGGAGGAGGCCATTCGGCCTCTCGAACCTGCACCGCTATGCAATAAAATCCCGGCTGATCTTCGACCTCAACTCCATTTACCCGCCTGTGCTCCGTATCCCTCGATATTCTTCCCCATCAATCTCTTAAACTGCAGGGAAAACAAGTCAGAAGGTTGTGGGTTCATAGATCCACTCCAGAGATTTGAGCACAAAATCCAGGCTGACACTCCCAGTGCAGTACTGAGGGAGTGCCGCACTGTCGGAGGGGCAGTACTGAGGGAGCACCGCACTGTCGGAGGGGCAGTACTGAGGGAGTGCCGTACTGTCGGAGGGGCAGTACTGAGGGAGCGCCGCACTGTCGGAGGGGCAGTGCTGAGGGAGCACCGCACTGTCGGAGGGGCAGTACTGAGGGAGTGCCGCACTGTCGGAGGTGCAGTACTGAGGGAGTGCCGCACTGTCGGAGGGGCAGTACTGAGGGAGTGCTGCACTGTCGGAGGGGCAGTGCTGAGGGAGTGCTGCACTGTCGGAGAGGCAGTACTGAGGGAGTGCTGCACTGTCGGAGGGGCAGTACTGAGGGAGTGCTGCACTGTCGGAGGGGCAGTGCTGAGGGAGTGCTGCACTGTCGGAGGGGCCGTCTTTCAGATGTGACGTTAAACCGAGGCCCAGTCTGCTCTCTCAGGTAGATGTAAAAGATCCCACAGGCTGCTATTTGGAAGAAGAGCAGGGGAGTTATCCCCGGTGTCCTGGGGCCAATATTTATCCCTCAGTCCTTATTACTAAAAAAACAGATTATCTGGTCATTATCACATTGCTGTGTGTGGGAGCTTGCTGTGCGCAAATTGGCTGCCGCGTTTCCCACATTACAACAGTGACTACACTCCAAAAGTACTTCATTGGCTGTAAAGCGCTTTGGGATGTCTTGCGGTTGTGAAAGGTGCTATATAAATGCAAGTCCTCTCTTCCTATCACGCTGCAGGTTGTGGCCAATTATAAACACATGTCTGTCCTGTAATTATACCATTCTGTCTAAGTGGCTTAGCACTTATTGTTGCAACGAAAATAGCAACAGCTGTCATTTATATAGCGTCCTTATAAAACTGTCCAAGGTCCTTCACAGCAGGAACATTCGGTGTGGAGTAGCAATGGAAGCAGGAGAGCTGACCCGCGGGGTAACGAAGAACATCGACTTCAAACCCCGAGGAGACGCTCAGGGTTTGGGGGTCAGAGAAGGCCCGAGGTGGCCACCCAAGACAGACTGAGGCTAGGGAGGGTTGAGGAGGTACACTCGAGCCCAGAGTCAGGAGGTTGGGAAGTTACAGGATGCAAGGCTGTTGGAGGTTTCCGAGGGAGGGAGGGAGGGAGGCGGGCGATCTATAAAGGACCGAGGGGACGTTGAGTTTGACGGCACGCTGTGCACATATCCGCAGCGTAACTAAGACCTATTTCCATCTCCATAACATCACCTGTCTCCGCCCCTGCCTCAGCTCATCCACTGCTGAAGCCCTCATCCGTGCCTTTGTTGCCTCTAGACTCAACTATTCCAACGCACTCCTGGCTGGCCTCCCACATACTACCCTATGTAAACTAGAGGTGATCCAAAACTCGGCTGCCCCGTGTCCTAACTCACACCAAGTCCCGCTCACCCATCACCCTCTGTGCTCACTGCCCCGTGTCCTAACTCGCACCGAGTCCCGCTCACCCATCACCCCCTGTGCTCGTTGCCCCGTGTCCTAACTCGCACCAAGTCCTGCTCACCCATCACCCTCTGTGTTCACTGCCCCGTGTCCTAACTCACACCGAGTCCCGCTCACCCATCACCCCCTGTGCTCGCTGCCCCGTGTCCTAACTCGCACCGAGTCCCACTCACCCATCACCCCCTGTGCTCACTGACCTACATTGGCTCCTAGTTAAACAACGCCTCGATTTCAAAATTCTCATCCTTATTTTCAAATCCCTCCATGGCCCTCGCCCCTCCCTATCTCTGTAATCTCCTCCAGCCCCACAAACCCCCCGAGATCTCTGCGCTCCTCTAATTTTGCCCTCTTGAGCATCCCTGATTATAATCGCACCACCATCGGTGGCCGTGCCTTCTGTTGCCTGGGCCCCAAGCTCTGGAACTCCCTCCCTAAACCTCTCCGCCTCTTTACCTCTCTCTCCTCCTTCAAGACGTTCTTTAAAACTGACCTCTTTGACCAAGTTTTTGGTCACCTGCGCTAATATCCAATCATGCGGTCAAATTGCATTATCTCATAACCCTCCTGTGGGGCGTCTTGGGATGTCTCACTACGTTAAAGGCGCTATATAAATACAAGTTGTTGTTGTTGTAGAAGTGCGGCCAATGAACACGAGGGCGGAATGGCAGGCGCACTTTGTCGGGAGATCCGTCGTGTTGTCGCCTGGACGGAGAGGAGGAGGGCTCAGCCCATGGACCTTCACCTGCCGAATTCCTGAGCCCAACTGTGCTACTGGTGAGGGGCAGTCGGACAGAGATTGGGATACACATTACAGTCCCCGTTAACCAGCCATGGTCCCCTTGCCGTCGCCCCATCGCTGCAGAATTTGCAGGACAGAAAGCGTAAAAACCCCCAAAATCCAATAACATTATTATTACAGGAAAGATGTGATTGCACTGGAGAGGGTACAGAGGGGATTTACCAGGATGTTGCCAGGACTGGAGAATTTTAGCCGTGAGGAAAGATTGGATAGGCTGGGGTTGATTTCTTTGGAACAGAGGAGGCTGAGGGCAGATTTAATTGAGGTGTATAAAATTATGAGGGGCCTGGATAGAGTGGATAGGAAGGACCTGTTTCCCTTGGCAGAGGGGTCAATAACCAGGGGACATAGATTTAAAGTAATTGGGGGGAAGTTTAGAGGGGATTTGAGGGGAAATGTCTTCACCCAGAGGGTGGTGGGGGTCTGGAACTCACTGCCTGAAAGGGTGGTAGAGGCAGAAACCCTCACCATATTTAAAAAGTATTTGGATGTGCACCTGAAGTGCTGTAACCTACAGGGCTACGGACCCAGAGCTGGAAAGTGGGATTAGGCCGGGTAGCTCTTTGTCGGCCGACGCGGACACAATGGGCCGAATGGCCTCCTTCCGTGCTGTAAACTTCTCTGAAATATTTTGCTGAGAGAAGATTTATTTTGGGTTATAAAATGGCTGCTTCAGTAAATACTGTCATTCATCTAAAATAACTAGAGCCTTTCTTGCACACTTGCTGCGGTTCACCTGGCTCCCTCTCTGCATTAATGTGGTTCCTCTGATTAGTTACCAGATTGCTGATCACAAGCCGCATAATCGGGAAGTGACCGCTTTGCATTTTCTGCTCCCACACGCTCAGCCCCAAGGATGCTCCTCAAGGGAGAGAGTCGGCACACTGAATATCTCATCATTTGACAGCAGTCACATTATTCTTGTGTGACTCAGTTCTCATTCCGATCCCCTGCCCCTCACGTCTTACGAGCTGAAATTCAGTCCTCCAGGGGTCTCCAGTCTTGCTCTGGGTCGGGTTGCATTGGCCACCGAGGATTGTCTCTTCCTCGCGCTTCTGCTCGCAGATCCCGCCCAACGGTATCCAGCCTTGCTGCGCCAACGTATATCTCCACAGGAAGCAACCCACACGCAGCGAGACCTGGCACGACAGCCAGGCTGGGGCTGCTAAATGGCAAGTAACATTCGCACCACGCAAGTGCCAGCCAATGACCATCTCCAGTACAAGAGCGAGAGTGTAACCACCGCCCCTTGACATTCAACGCCACTACCATCGCTGAATCCCCCACCATCAACACCCTGGGGATCACCATTGCCCAGAAACTCTCCTGGACCCATCGCGTCAATACCGTGGCACCAAGTGTACTGTATGCTCACAGCTTTGTAGAGTTGTTGCACTGTGAGTGGTTTAGCCAGTCACGTGACGTTCACAAGACTCAATAAAACCCCAGCCAGTTGGGGCTAGGTCATCCGCGATGAGGTATGCAGTTGTGAGCCTAGTGGATGAATTGGTAATGTGTAGGGTGATTATTAAACCTTTGTTAATAAATCAACTGGTTCTTAACAGGAAGAATGTTCCCAATGTTGGGGAAGTCCAGAACCAGGGGTCACAGTCTAAGGATAAGGGAAAAGCCATTTAGGACCAAGATGAGGAGAAATTTCTTCACCCAGAGAATTGTGAACCTGTGGAATTCTCTACCACAGAAAGTTGTTGAGGCCAGTTCGTTAGATATATTCAAAAGGGAGTTAGATGTGGCCCTTACGGCTAAAGGGATCAAGGGGTATGGAGAGAAAGCAGGAATGGGGTACTGAAGTTGCATGATCAGCCATGATCATATTGAATGGTGGTGCAGGCTCAAAGGGCCGAATGGCCTACTCCTGCACCTATTTTCTATGTTTCTATGTTTCTATGTTAATAGCAATGTGTTGCTATGAATTCTTAAGCAAAGAACCCATGAAGCAAATACATTACAACAAGAGCGGGTCAGAGGCTGGGTATTCTGTGGCTCACCTCCTGACTCCCCAAAGCCTTCCCACCATCTACAAGGCACAAGTCAGGAGTGTGATGGAACACTCCCCACTTGCCTGGATGAGTTGAAGCTCCAACAACACTCGAGAAGCTCGACACCATCCAGGACAAAGCAGCCCCGCTCGATCGGACCATGGGGCCAAAGTTCAGGCCCGCCAAAAATGATTTTTTAAGTGATTTCACGGCCGGGTAGGAAAAGGTCGACTCTTGACCGATATTCAGGTCTTTGGCTTTTTTTAAGCGGCCAGGAATTCGGTCACTAAGGCGGCAGACGTGTGGCGGTAAGCACTGGTGAGGGGCGGAAGTGGAGGTGGGATGGATCCTCCGGCACTGTCACTCAGCAGCGGAGCGTTGGTGACATCATTGCGTGTCCGTGTCACCACGTATCCCCGCCGCTCGGCAGTGGCGGGGCGGAGTGTGGACCCGCAGATAAACCCTGCTTAATTACTTTGCGGCGTCCATTCGAGCAGGAATCGGCGGCCATTGCATTCCGCCGCATGGCCGCCACAAACCGCCGATAACGGGCATTATCCCGACCCGGAATTTCAGCCCCATGTCTTTCCAGAATCGGTCACTGCACAGTGAGCAGAAGCAGGGCCACTGCCCGCCACAGGGGCCTGACACCTACATTGTGACTGTGACCGAGAAATTAACTTTCGTTTATTGAATCCCGGGATGTGGGCGTCGCTGGCCAGGCCGGCATTTATTGCCCATCCCTAATTGCCCCTTGAGAAGGTGGTGGTGAGCCGCCTTCTTGAACCGCTGCAGTCCGTGTGGTGAAGATGCTCCCACAGTGCTGTTAGGGAGGGAGTTCCAGGATTGTGACCCAGCGACGATGAAGGAACGGCCGATATATTTCCAAGTCAGGATGGTGTGTGACTGGGAGCGGAATGTGGAGGTGGTGGTGTTCCCATGGACCCGCTGCCCTTGTCCTTCTGGGTGGTAGAGGTCGCGGGTTTGGGAGGTGCTGCCGAAGAAGCCTTGGCGAGTTGCTGCAGTGCATCTTGTAGATGGTGCACACTGCAGCCAGGGGGCGCCGGTGGTGGAGGGAGTGAGTGTTGAAGGTGGTGGGTAGCGTGTCGATCGAGCAGCTGCTTTGTCCTGGATGGTGTCGAGCTTCTCGAGTGTTGTTGGAGCTGCAACTCATCCAGGCAAGTGGGGAGTGTTCCATCACACTCCTGACTTGTGCCGTGTAGATGGTGGGAAGGCTTTGGGGGGTCAGGAGGTGAGACACTCGCCGCAGAATACCCAGCTGTAATGATCGTACTAGGATCTTGAGCTGGGGAACTCTGGAGGGGAAAGGCAGTACACTGGGACGTGTCTTCAGGTAAAGTAAATAAGCATGTTCAGACAGGGGGGATGCATCTCTGTTGTGTGATTTCATTGCCTGACCCCAGAATGCTCCATTTTGGTGCCCGAGAATGATTCATTCTCACGCTAGTTTTAGACGTTCTTTCAAAGGGCAAAGTTAAAACGCAGGAACTATTTGGCATTCAGTGGCGAGGTTCTGTGTTAGAATAGGAACATGAATTGTGATACTTCCCAGCCAAGGTATACACATAAATAGAATCACAGAACAATACGACACAGGAGGAGGCCATTGGGCCCATCGAGCCTGTGCCGGCTCTGTGAGCGAGTGATCCCATCATTCCCACTCCCCCCGCTCTTTCCCTACAGCCCGGCACATTTTTCCTTTTCAAGTATTTATCCAATTCCCGGTTTGAAAGTTACGATTGAATCTGCTCCCACCGCCCTTTCAGGCAACATCCCGATCACAACAACTCGCTGCGTAAACACATTCTCCCCATCTCTCCCTCGGGTTCTATCGCCGATTATCATCAATCTGTGTCCCTCAGGTCACCGACCCTCCTGCCCCTGGGAACGCTTTCTCCTTATTTACTCTGTCCAGACCCCTCGTGATTTTGAACACCTCGATCAAATCTCCCCTTGGCCTTCTCTGCTCCAAGGAGAACAACCCCAGCTTCTCCAGTCTATCCCCGTCACTGAATTCCCTAATTTCTGGGACATTTCTAGTAAATCTCCTCTGCCCCCTCTCCAAGGCCTTGACATCCTTCCTAAAGCGCGAAGGAAAATAAAATAAACCAGCCAAATTCTCCCAGAAGGTTGTTAGTTTGATTTTTAGACTGTTTTGAGTTTGCTGATCTTGCTAAGGGAGGTGCTACAATTTCCCTCAGGCTCTGAGGGTTAAGAAGGGGAGAGAAATCAGCCACTACTCCTGATCGCAATATGGCCAGGGAATAAGCATGTTCAGGCGGGGGTGGGGGGGTGGATTCCCCCCATGGTTGAACAGCCTACTGGCAATCACTGCCCGACTCTCGCATGATGAAAGTCCACCTGGGCAAGGAGGAGCAGGCAGAAGATGGGAGTGAAATGGAGGAACAAAGAGACAGAGAGAGAGAGGGCGACTCGGGTGTGTCAGAAGCTACAGCGGGAAACTGTGTCCGTGCAGAGTTAAACAATGGTTACCGTCATTGTAGAGTGTTAGCTGTGGCTTCCAGGGTAGCTCACTCTCCCCTGAGCCAGAAGGTCATGGGTTCAAATCGTACTCCAGGGACTTCAGCACATAAATCTAGGCTGACACTCCCAGTGCAGTACTGAGGGAGCGCTGCACTGTCAGAGGGGCAGTACTGAGGGAGTGCCACACTGTCGGAGGGGCAGTGCTGAGGGAGTGCCGCACTGTCGGAGGGGCAGTGCTGAGGGAGTGCCGCACTGTCGGAGGGGCAGTACTGAGGGAGTGCCGCACTGTCGGAGGGGCAGTACTGAGGGAGCGTCACACTGTCGGAGGGGCAGTGCTGAGGGAGTGCCGCACTGTCGGAGGGACAGAACTGAGGGAGCGCCGCACTGTCGGAGGGACAGTACTGAGGGAGTGCCGCACTGTCGGAGGGGCAGTACTGAGGGAGTGCCGCACTGTCAGAGGGGCAGTACTGAGGGAGTACCACACTGTCGGAGGGGCACTACTGAGGGAGTGCCGCACTGTCGGAGGGGCAGTACTGAGGGAGTGCCGCACTGTCGGAGGGGCAGTACTGAGGGAGCGTCGCACTGTCGGAGGGGCAGTGCTGAAGGAGCGCCGCACTGTCGGAGGGACAGTACTGAGGGAGTGCCGCACTGCCGGAGGGGCAGTACTGAGGGAGAACCGCACTGATGGAGGTGCCATCTTGCGGATGAGACATTGAACCAAGGCCCCATCTACCCTCTCAGCTGGATGTAAAAGATCCCAGGGCACCAATTCGAAGAAGAGCAGGGGAGTTCTCCCCAGTGTCCTGGGGTTAAAATTTATCCCTCAATCAACGTCACTAAAAAAATAGATGCTCTAGTCATTATCACGTTGCTGTTTGTGGGAGCTTGCTGTGCGCATATTGCTGCATGTCCTACATTACAACAGTGACTACACTTCAAGAAAAGTACTTCATTGGCTGTAAAGCGCTTTGGGACGTCCTGAGATGGTGAAAGGCGATACAGAAATGCACCTCTTTCCTTGTTTAGTGCAGTCAGGGCTGTGCTAAAGCAGCACTCCCCAGGCTTGAGCTTGTCGGGCCAGTATCGAGAGATGCTCAGGATTGCAACGCTGCCTCAGATGTCCAGTAATGAGATTCAGTGAGCACGCCGCACACTGAACGATGAGACAGAGCCTGCTGTGGGTACAAATGACAGCCACAGGAGGCAAAGCCTTAACCTGCTCCCACACTGGGCCGGCTCAGCAAAGGCTGAACGGGGCAGAATATGTCACCTGGACTTTCTCCCTTGCAAGCCAATAAATATAGATTGTTTAAAGGCTGTGTGAGCTGAGGTACAGTGCTCTGTGTGTGTGTACACTCCTCATGCTTCCTCCCAATCACAGACAGACAGACTCCTTAAAGAAAGGAAGACCTGCATTTATATAGCGCCTTTCACCACCACCAGGCATTTCAAAGCGCTTTACAGCCAATGAAGTACTTTTGGAGTGTAGTCACTATTGTAATGTGGGAAACGTGGCAGCCAATTTGCGCACAGCAAGCTCCCACACACAGCAATGTGATAATGACCCAGATAATCTGTTTCAGTGATGTTGACTGAGGGATAAATATTGGCCCCAGGACACCGGGGAGAACTCCCCTGCTCTTCTTCAAAATAGTGTCATGGGATCTTTTATGTTCACCTGAGAGAGCAGACGGGGCCTCGGTTTAACGTCTCATCCAAAAGATGGCATCTCCGACAGTGCGGCGCTCCCTCAGTACTGCCCCTCCGACAGTGCGGCACTCCCTCAGCACTGCCCCTCCGACAGTGCGGCACTCCCTCAGTACTGCCCCTCCGACAGTGCGGCGCTCCCTCAGTACTGCCCCTCCGACAGTGCGGCACTCCCTCAGTACTGCCCCTCCGACTGTGCGGCGCTCCCTCAGTACTGCCCCTCCGACAGTGCGGCGCTCCCTCAGTACTGCCCCTCCGACAGTGCGGCACTCCCTCAGTACTGCCCCTCCGACAGTGCGGCGCTCCCTAAGCACTGCCCCTCCGACAGTGCGGCGCTCCCTCAGTACTGCCCCTCCGGCGCTCCCTCAGTACTGCCCCTCCGACAGTGCGGCACTCCCTCAGTACTGCCCCTCCGACAGTGCGGCACTCCCTCAGTACTGCCCCTCCGACAGTGCGGCACTCCCTCAGTACTGCCCCTCTGACAGTGCGGCACTCCCTCAGTACTGCCCCTCCGACAGTGCAGCACTCCCTCAGTACTGCACTGGGAGTGTCAGCCTAGATTTTTGTGCTCGAGTCCCTGGAGTGAGACTTGAACCCACAACCTTCTGACTCAGAGGCGAGAGTGCTGCCCACTGAGCCACGGCTGTCACTGTAAACAAGATTGTTAAGGAGAAAAAACACGACTAAAACACAAGATGTTGAACTTTAATCATAAAAGGTCCAATTCTCCATTACGAGGGGTTCAGAGCCAATAACCGCGAGGATCCTTCTGGATGTCAAGCCGGTGCTCTGGCCTGCACTCGCCGGGACTGCTTCTACACTTGACTATCCCAACGCTCTCCTGGCCGGCCTCACACATTCTACCTGACGTAAACTAGAGCTGATCCAAAACTTGGCTGCCCCGTGTCCTAACTCGCACCGAGTCCCACTCACCCATCACCCCCTGTGTCACTGCCCCGTGTCCTAACTCGCACCAAGTCCCACTCACCCATCACCCCCTGTGCTCACTGACCCGTGTCCTAACTCGCACCGAGTCCCGTTCACCCATCACCCTCTGTGCTCGCTGCCCCATGTCCTAACTCGCACCGATTCCCGCTCACCCATCACCCCCTGTGCTCGCTGACCCGTGTCCTAACTCGCACCGAGTCCCGCTCACTCATCACCCTCTGTGCTCACTGACCCGTGTCCTAACTCGCACCAAGTCCCGCTCACCCATCACCCCCTGTGCTCGCTGACCTACTTTGGCTCCCGGTTAAGCAACATCTCGAGTTCAAAATTCTCATCCTTGTTTACAAATCCCTCCATGGCCCTCGCCCCCTCCCTATCTCTGTAATCTCCTCCAGCCCCACAACCCCCCGAGATGTCTGTGCTCCTCTAATTCTGCCCTCCTGACCATCCCTGATTATAATCTCTCCACCATCGGTGGCCGTGCCTTCTGTTGCCTGGGCCCCAAGCTCTGGAACTCCCTCTCTAAACCTCTCCGGCACTCTACCTCTCTCTCCTCCTTCAAGACGCTCCTTAAAACCCACCTCTTTGACCTGCACTAATTTCTCCTTATGCAGCTCGGTGTCAAAATTTTATCTCATAACACTCCCGTGAAGCACCTTGGGACGTTTCACTACTTTAAAGGCGCTATATAAATACAGGTTGTTGTTGTTTTCTGGAGCAGAGCTTCGAACCCAGAACATTCTGACCCTGAGGCGGGAATGGGTACCCTGGGGCGGCCCACACATGGACAACAGTTAATCCGGAGAAGTGTGAGGTAATGTATTTGAGACAAGGGAATACACATTAAATGGTAGGACACTGAGAAGTGTAGAGGAACAGAGGGACCTGGGAGTGCAGGTCCACAGATCCCTGAGGGTAGCAGGCCAGGTGGATAAGGTGGTTAAAAAGGCACAAGGAATACTTGCCTTTATTAGCCGAGGCATAGAATACAAGAGCAGGGGGGTTATGCTGGAACTGTATAAAACACTGGTTAGGCCACAGCTGGAGTACTGCGTGCAGTTCTGGTCACCACATTACAGGAAAGATGTGATTGCACTGGAGAGGGCGCAGAGGGGATTTACGAGGATGTTGCCAGGACTGGAGAATTTTGGCGATCAGGAAAGATTGGATAGGCTGGGGTTGTTTTCTTTGGAATAGAGGAGGCTGATGGGAGATTTAATTGAGATGTACTAAATAATGAGGGGCCTGGATAGAGTGGATAGGACGGACCTGTTTCCCTTGGCAGAGGGGTCAATAACCAGGGGGCACAGATTTAAAGTAATTGGGGGGGAGGGTTTAGAGGGGATTTGAGGGGAACTGTCTTCACCCAGAGGGTGGTGGGGGTCTGGAACTCACGGCCTGAAAGGGTGGTAGAGGCAGAAACCCTCACCACATTTAAAAAGTACCTGGATGTGCACTTGAAGTGCCGTAACCCACAGGGCTACGGACCGAGAGCTGGAAAGTGGGATTAGGCTGGATAGGTCTTTGTCGGCCGGCACGGACACGATGGGCCGAATGGCCTCCTTCCGTGCTGTAAATTTCTATGGTTCTATGAACAGCCTTCGAAACATTTAAGGCAAGGACTGCGTTCCTGTGACTGGGAGGAGGAACTGGAGAGACACACATTCAGAACACAAGTCAGACAGAAAGCCACTGTTGCCCATTGATTTCAACCTGTGATCCATGCTACTGCGCTCATCACTGACAATTGGTGATATTAAGAAGATCAATGCCGTGCCGTGGCTTGGGGCAAAATACTATCGGGCGGCTGGGACATGCCGAGACGGCACTCGGCACAACATCAAACGGGGAGCTGTTACCTGGCTGTGCTGAGTATCGACACGGCCCAGCATCACCATGGCTCGTGTTTGCTGCAGCTCAAACAATGGAATGAAATCAGAGACAGCGCGAGTCGCAAGAGCTGAAACAGGGGGATGGGAAATTCATAATAAAATACAACGGGCCCAGACCTCTGGGACTGGGCTTTCCTCGGGTATCGTAGCCAAAGTCAGGCGGCAGAACCGGGGGGAAATGGTTTGAATCAGAGAAATTTACAGCACGGAAGGAGGCCATTCGGCCCATCGTGTCCGCGCCGGCCGACCAAGAGCTACCCCGGCCTAATCCCACTTTCCAGCTCTCGGTCCGTAGCCCTGTAGGTTACGGCACTTCAGGAGCACATCCAGGTACTTTTTAAATGTGGTGAGGGTTTCTGCCTCTACCACCCTTTCAGGCCGTGAGTTCCAGACCCCCACCCCCCTCTGGGTGAAGAAATTTCCCCTCAAATCCCCTCTAAACCCTCCCCCCAATTACTTTAAATCTATGCCCCCTGGTTATTGACCCCTCTGCCAAGAGATACAGGTCCTTCCTATCCACTCTATCCTGGCCCCTCATCATTTTATACCCCTCAATAAGGTCTCGCCAATAAGGTTTGGTGGGAGGGGAGGCCTGTTACTGATTCTCGAGTAACCAGCTCTTTCACTTAGTCCAGAACAGCGGACCCAGAGGATACGGCCTGTGCTTGAAGGGGGGTAAATCCAAAACAAATCCCCGGAAACAATCTCAGTGAGTGAGTGGTCAGTCTATGGAACAGGGGCCCGAGGGAGACGGTGCGAAGAAGTTAGTATCGATTCATTCAAATGTGAACGAGATGGGTGTCTTTCAGGAAGTACCATTTTGGGACACTGTCTATGAGTAATGTGAGACATGACGTGGGGTGAGTGTAGCGAGCTTGGGAGGAACAGGGGATTTTGGAACCCTGGTTCCTCAAAGTTCTCCCACACCGGAGGTTTTCCTCGCCTCGTGTCTGGGTCTGGTGTAGACTCGTTGATGGAGATCGATCGTTGTGATTGGTCAACGGCTCCATTATCGTTGGATCGCACGACTCCCAGGATGGGAGAAGATGAACGAGAGGGACCTGGGTCATTTACCGTCCACCAATCCCAATGTCCCTATTGCCACTGCCCTGTCCGAGTAGCACTGTGCGAGTGACCACCTGACCCAAGATCGCCGCCCCCCCCCCGCCGTGTTTACGGGACAGAGGGGAGCGCAGAGCCCAGGGAACCATCTCTCCCCCTGCTGAGCCCAGAGACCACCCGAGAGACAGTGTCAGGGGACGCTGGGGTTCAATAAAAGAAGCTTTCATAGCCTTTGGGGCACTACTGGCCATTTCATGTGGTTCTCCCGGGCAGTAGCAGAGGGAATCGCTGGGTCACAATCCTGGAACTCCCTCCCTAACAGCACTGTGGGAGCACCTTCACCACACGGACTGCAGCGGTTCAAGAAGGCGGCTCACCACCACCTTCTCAAGGGGCAATTAGGGATGGGCAATAAATGCCAGCCTTGCCAGCGACGCCCACATCCCGAAAATGATTTTTTTTTAAACATAGAAACATAGAAAATAGGTGCAGGAGTAGGCCATTCGACCCTTCGAGCCTGCACCACCATTCAATAAGATCATGGCTGATCATTCCCTCAGTACCCCTTTCCTGCTTTCTCTCCATGCCCCTTGATCCCTTTTGAATATATTTAGTGAATTGGCCTCAACAATTTTCTGTGGTAGAGAATTCCACAGGTTCACCATTTTCTGGGTGAAGAAGTTTCTCCTCATCTCGGTCCTAAATGGCTTACCCCTTATCCTTAGACTGTCACCCCTGGTTCTGGACTTCCCCCAACATCGGGAACATGTAGCTTTTTGTCTTTAATCAGCCCCAACTCAGGAAAATGGGTGTGGGGGTCACCTTAATCTTGCGGGAAAGCACCCCAGAGAACGCAGCGTCCCAGATCCCTAGGGTGGCATGAGGGAGAAGGTGGAGAGTCCTGCAGGGCCACAGGCCAAAGCAGCAAAGAGCTGTGCCACACGACGGTGTCAGGGGCCTCATGCTTGCTGCGGCAGCTAGCCCTGAATGGGTGCCTCCCACACAGAAACCATGGCGAGGAGGGACAGGGCCACACGGAGGGTTCAGAGCGACAACAGAGAACCCAGTCAAAACAGATGGGTTTTGAGGAAAGAAAGAAAGACTTGCATTTATATAGCGCCTTTCACGACCACCGGACGTCTCAAAGAGCTTTATAACCAATGAAGTGGAGTGTGGTCACTGTTGTAATGTGGGAAACGCGGCAGCTAATTTGTGTACAGCAAGCTCCCACACACAGCGATGTGATAATGACCCAGATAATCTGTTTTTTTTTTAGTGATGTTGACTGAGGGATAAATATTGGCCCCAGGACACCGGGGAGAACTCCCCTGCTCTTCTTCGAAATAGTATCATGGAATCTTTTATGTTCACCCGAGAGAGCAGACGGGGCCTCGGTTTACATCGTGTTACATTGGATATACGGCACAGAAACAGGGGGTGAGGGGGCGGGGGTGATGACGGGGGACGGGGGGGGGTTGATGATGGGGTGGGGGTGAGGGGGCGGGGGTGATGGGGGGTGATGACGGGGTGAGGGTGATGGGGTGGGGGTGATGGGGGTGATGGGGGGGTGATGACGTGGTGGGGGTGATGGGGCGGGGCTGATGGGGTGGGGGTGATGACGGGGAGGGGGTGATGGGGTGGGGGTGATGACGGGGTGGGGGTGACGGGGTGGGGGTGATGACGGGGAGGGGGTGATGGGGTGGGGGTGATGACGGGGTGGGGGTGACGGGGTGGGGGTGATGGGGTGGGGGTGATGACGGGGGTTGATGGGGTGGGGGTGATGACGGGGGTTGATGGGGCGGGGGTGATGACGGGGTGGGGGTGACGGGGTGGGGGTGATGGGGTGGGGGTGATGGGGTGGGGGTGATGACGGGGGTTGATGGGGTGGGGGTGATGACGGGGGTTGATGGGGTGGGGGTGATGACGGGGGGGTGATGGGGCGGGGGTGATGGGGTGGGGTTGATGGGGGGTGATGATGGAGTGGGGGTGATGGGGTGGGGGTGATGGGGGGTGATGGGGGGGTGGGGGTGATGGGGGGGTGGGGGTGATGGGGTGGGAGTGATGGGGGTGATGACGGGGTGGGGGTGATGGGGTGGGGGTGATGGGGGGTGATGATGGGGCCAGGGGTGATGGGGGGTGATGATGGGGCGGGGGTGATGGGGTGGGGATGATGGGGGTGATGGGGGGGTGGGGGTGATGACGGGGTGGGGGTGATAGGGTGGGGGTGATGGGGGGTGATGATGGGGCAGGGGTGATGACGGGGTGGGGGTGATGGGGGGTGATGATGGGGCAGGGGTGATGGGGGGTGATGATGGGGCGGGGGTGATGACGGGGTGGGGGTGATGGGGCGGGGGTGATGGGGTTGTGATGGGGTGGGGGTGATGGGGCGGGGGTGATGGGGGGTTATGGGGGGTGACAGGGGGTGATGGGGTGATGGGGGGTGACAGGGGGGGTGACGGGGGTGATGACGGGGGGGGTGGGGGTGATGGGGTGAGGGTGATGGGGTGGGGGTGATGGAGGTGATGACGGGGTGGGGGTGATGGGGTGGGGGTGATGGGGGGTGATGATGGGGCAGGGGTGATGGGGGGTGATGATGGGGCGGGGGTGATGACGGGGTGGGGGTGATGGGGTGGGGGTGATGGGGTGGGGGTGATGGTGTGGGGGTGATGGGGCGGGGGTGATGGGGGGGTGACAGGGGGGTGATGGGGTGATGGGGGGTGACAGGGGGGGTGATGGGGGGTGATGACGGGGGGGGGTGATGGGGTGGGGGTGATGGGGGGGGTGATGGGGTGGGGGTGATGAGGGGGTGACAGGGGGGTGATGGGGTGATGGGGGGTGACAGGGGGGGTGATGGGGGGTGATGACGGGGGGGGGTGATGGGGTGGGGGTGATGGGGGGGTGACGGGGGGGTGACGGGGTGACGGGGAGTGATGGGGGGGTGATGGGGTGGGGGTGATGGGGTGACGGGGGGTGATGGGAGGGTGACTGGGGGGGTGATTGGGTGGGGGTGATGGGGGGTGATGGGGTGGGGGTGACGGGGGGGTGATGGGGGGGTGACGGCGGGGTGACGGGGATGATGGGGTGGGGGTGATGGGGGGGTGACGGGGGGGTGACGGGGTGACGGGGAGTGATGGGGGGGTGATGGGGTGGGGGTGATGGGGTGACGGGGGTGATGGGGGGGTGACTGGGGGGGGTGATTGGGTGGGGGTGATGGGGGGTGATGGGGTGGGGGTGACGGGGGGGTGATGGGGGGGTGACGGGGGGGTGACGGGGGGGTGACGGGGATGATGGGGTGGGGGTGATGGGGGGGGCAGTGCTGATTTGCGAGAGGATGTTGAACTGTGCAATATTTCTATATGCATGAGCTACTTCTAAATTTGATTAATATTCTTGAACATATGCACAAGGTATCTCAATGATGTTATGCAAGCTTTTTAATCTGTATAAAGCCCAGATTAACTGGAGAATTTTCTCCACGGAAATCGCGTCTCCATGGCCACTCCGTGCTGATGAACCGAGGGGAGCTTTCACTTCAGAGACATAACTCACAACCACCCATGGTCCTCAACACAAGGTCCATGGGACCGATTGTTTTGCCAAGGGGTTCCCTCCCCTCTCTCCTCTCTCGATAGAAACGGGTGAGGGAGGCCATACGGCCCACCTTATCTCATCTCGGACAGAGTTGCAGCCCTCCACAGGGTATTCCACTATTTGGAGATGTGGGACTTCAGTTACGTTAGGTTACGGGGAAATTTAATAGAGGTGTTCAAAATCATGAACGGTTTTGGTAGAAGCAAAAGACAGACTTGCATTTATATAGTGCCTTTCACGACCACCGAACGTCTCAAAGCGCTTTACAGCCAATGAAGTACTTTTGAAGTGTGGTCACTGTTGGAATGTTCTGCTACTCTGCTCATCACTCCTTCACGGCAAGCGAGCCCCAGGTGGGCAGAGGAAACGTTACAGGAACAGCCTCAAAGCCTCCCTGATAAAGTGCAACATCCCCACCGACACCTGGGAGTCCCTGGGCCCAAAGACCAGTCCGCCCTAAGTGGAGGAAGTGCATCCGGGAGGGCGCTGAGCACCTCGAGTCTTGTCGCCGAGAGCGTGCAGAAACCAAGCGCAGGCAGCGGAAGGAGCGTGCGGCAAACCAGTCCCACCCTCCCCTTCCCCTCAACCACTGTCTGTCCCACCTGTGACAGGGACTGTGGCTCCCGTATTGGACTGTTCAGTCACCCGAGAACTCACTTTTAGAGTGGAAGCAAGTCTCCCTCGATTCCGAGGGACTGCCTATGATGATGACGACTGTTGTAATGTGGGAAACGCGGCAGCCATTTTGCGCACAGCAAGCTCCTACAAACAGCAATGTGATAATGACCCAGATAATCTGTTTTTTGTTATGTTGATTGGGGGATAAATATTGGCCCCAGGACACCGGGGATAACTCCCCTGCATCGAATGAATAAGGAGAACCTCTCCCCGGGGCAGGAGGGTCGGTAACCAGAGGGACACGGGTTTAAGGTGGCAAAAGAACCAGAGGGGGAGGTGAGGAGAATGTGTTTACGCAGAGAATTGCTGTGATCGGGAACGCGCTGCCTGAAAGGGCGGTGGGAGCAGATTCAATCGCAACTTTAAAATGGGAAATGGATAAAGACTTGAAGGGCGTGGTGGCCCCGACCTGCGAGCGACCATCAACGGCAGGTCGGGGCCATAAAAGGAGCGGTGAGCGGCCATGGACACCGTGGTAACGCATCACGGCAAGGTACAGCGCGAGCTGGTGCAGGAGGGCGACGGCAGCAAAGAGTGACGTCATCAAGGTCCAGGTCCAGGTCGCTGATTGGAGCGTGGGCAGGTACAGCAGGAGCGGTGAGGTCGGAGCGAAGGAGCGGCGAGAGATTGTAGAGGGACGTGATCGGGGCCCGGGAGAGGCGAGGGCCCAGGGGCAGCACGGGCCCAGCCCACACTGTGCGATATGTGAGCGCACTGGGCCCGTGCAGCAGAGCTGGTCTCCAGTGGTCCTGGGTAACCCTCGCCCCTGGACCGAGACCTCGCTCTGTCAAGCCCGTGTGGTGGCTGGTGTGCAACAGCCACCCCACGTTAAAAAAATCCACCCACAGGCATCTTCCACCCTTCGGGATGTAGCTCGGGATCCGGAATATTAGGTCCTTCATTGAAACAGCTGCGAACTCAGCCCTTTTTTTGGGCATGGGAGCAAGTCATCCTCGATACGAGGGACTGTCTATGAAGGGCAAAAATTCACAGGTCGGTGGGGAAAGAGCTGGGGGCAGTGGGACTGTCACAGAGCTGGTACAGGCTCGATGGGCCGAATGGCTGTCGGATTCCGTGATGCTGCCGACTGCAGGGAACTGAACGCGCTTGAGTGGGGATAGAGTGAGAAACCCAGGGATGAATCAGCAGTGAGTGAGTGAATGAGTAATCCAACGCCCACACCTTAATGGGGTCAGCAATGCTGCGAAGCAGACTGCCAGCAATGACGAATCGCTGATAATGGAGGGATGTTGCCCAAAAAAAATGAGAGGCAGCAGCAATCGGGTGCAGAACAAAAGGCAGAGAGAGTCATGGTGCCGATCAATAGGCGCCCGACAACGAGGCTCTCGCTGATAGCGTTGGAGAGGAGGCGGTTCTGTGCGCAGCGCTCCAGCATCTGACAATACCAGTGGGCGCGCTCGAGTGCTTTGAAGGCAGCGAAGGTTCTCGGCCCTGCGTTCTGGCTGCCCCGCCTCTCTCTGTCGGCAGAGGTAGGTGTGTACGGGATGAGTTGACGATCTAGCGGGGGAGTTGAGGGAGATGTGGCAACTGTTGACGTGGCAACCTGCCCTTTGCTGCCTCCAGGTAACCAGCCACATCATCAGCAGGGTTTCAGCATCTCCGGGGGCGACTGCAGGGCCATGTTTAACCGGCATCGCTGTTGCCAGAATTCAGAGGTGCCAACAGCAACTGCCGGGTGACCGTCAACAACCGTCTACAAGATGCACCGCGGCAACTCGCCAAGGCTTCTTCGGCAGCACCTCCCAAACCCACGACCTCTACCACCTAGAAGGACAAGGGCAGCAGGGGCACGGGAACACCACCACCTCCACGTTCCCCTCCCAGTCACACACCATCCCGACTGGGAAATATATCGGCCGTTCCTTCATCGTCGCTGGGTCACAATCCTGGAACTCCCTCCCTAACAGCACTGTGGGAGCACCTTCACCACACGGACTGCAGCGGTTCAAGAAGGCGGCTCACCACCACCTTCTCAAGGGGCAATTAGGGATGGGCAATAAATGCCGGCCTTGCCAGCGACGCCCACATCCCAGGAACGAATATTTTTTTTTAAATTGCATTTATATAGTGTCTTCAACATAGTAAACCATCCCCAGGCTCTTCGCAAAAGTGTTATCAAATAAAATTTGACACCAAGCCACATAGAGATATTGGGACAGGTGACCAGAAGCTTGGTCAAAGAGGTCGGTTTTAAGGAGCGTCTTAAAGGAGGAGCGAGAGGTAGAGAGGTTTAGAGAGGGAGTTCCAGAGCTTGGGGCCCAGGCAGCTGAGGGCACGGCCACCGATAGTTGAGCGAAGGGAGTAGGACTTGTGCAAGAGGCCGATTGTCAGGCACTTAGATCTGTTTCCGGAGAGAGCACGGATTGAGGGAAGTGGTCAGAAGGTGGGTCGATAGGTTTAGTCCTGTTGGGCCCAACAGTCTCTTACTGCTCCTATCATTTACAGCCATACCTGGGTGGCTAGTCAGGTTCCTGATATACATACAGTAAGCAGAGTTAACCTCACTTCATGTTTAATGTGTAAACACTGTCATTACACTGCCTGGAACGACTGTTCAAAGCACATTCGATAGAAAATAAAGCTTTTCTATTAAGCATTTGGGAAATTATGATTGTAACGTACTTGCTTCATGGATTCTTTGCTGAAGAATTCATAGCAAAACATTGCTATTAAGAACGAGTTGGTTTATTAGCAAAGGTTTAACAATCACAATACACATTACCAGTTCATCCACCAGGCTCACAACCACCTGCCCCATCATGGATCCCCCGAACCCAACTGGCCGGGGTTTTATTGAGTCTTGTTAACATCACGTGACTGGCTAAGCCACTCCCAACTCAACAGCTCTACAACTATTTTAGTATAACATTAAATCAACCGCCCACTTTTGTAAGGGCACCAAATCCCACAAATTAACAATGCAACCTTGTCAAGTCAAATTAAAATTTGGTTGTCGGGGTAACAATGCACTCCAGTCCCTCCAGCGCCCACCTCTCGCGGAAGGCCGCGAGCATACCGGTGGACACCGCGTGCTCCATCTCCAGGGACACCCTGGCTCGGATGTAACCGCGGAAGAGAGGCAGGCAGTCGGGCTGAACGACTCCCTCGACCGCCCGCTGCCTGGACCGGCTGATGGCCCCCTTGGCCATGCCCAGAAGCAGTCCTACGAGGAGGCCTTCCGACCTACCCGCTCCCCTCCGCACAGGGTGCCCAAAGATCAGGAGCGTGGGACTGAAGTGCAGCCAGCAATTGAGGAGCAGCCCCTTCAGATATTGGAAGAGGGGGCTGCAACCTCACACACCGAACACACACGTGGAACACGGACAGACTCTACAAACCTGTGGGCATCCTCACAGGTGCGTACATTACAATGATTGTGCTTGAAAGACCAAAATTAAACTCCATCGGGTAATCATTGATAGGAGACCTAACCCAGGCCTGTACACAGCCACTCAGGAACTACAGTCAAAGCTCCCGCACCGAAAATGGGATGCGGAATCCGGCCCACCGGCTGTGATTAAGCCTCTCCGTTCTCACAGTATCTGAATGATCCACAAACTGCACAGGCTCCAAATACAACTCCCAGACCTCCTCACACACACCGTTGCCTGACGAGAGATAATTGTATATGGGTCATATAGATGCAATTCCCTGATGGGCCAGGACATCCATCTTGCAGTGCGCAGGAATCATCACTTTCCCTTCAAAGCTCGGGGAGTCTTCGTTCACGAAAAGAAAATGTTTTGAGGAAATATTTTGTTGGTGCAGCGTGGAAATAGAAGCACTGATTCGTGGTACAGCGCTCACAGGTCAGTGGGTTCACTGGGCAGTGCTCTCTCGCCTCGGAGTCACAGTCCCCATTCCACAGACTTCAGCCCATAATCCAGGCTGACTCTCCCGGGGCAGTACTGAGAGAGTGCCGCACTGTCGGAGGGGCAGTACTGAGGGAGCGCCGCACTGTCGGAGGGGCAGTGCCGAGGGAGTGCCGCACTGTCGGAGGTGCTGTCTTTTGGATGACACGTTAAACCGAGGCCTCGTCTGCTGTCTCAGATGCACGTAAAAGATTGCAAGGTTGCTATTTTGAAGAGCAGAGGAGTTTTCCCCGGTGTCCAATATTTATCCCTCAACCAAAATCACTAAAACAGATTATCTGACCTTTGTCACATTGCTGTGTGTGGGAGCTTGCTGTGCGCAAATTGGCTGCCGCATTTCCCACATTACAACAGTGACTACACTCCAAAAGTACTTCATTGGCTGTAAAGCGCTTTGAGACGTCCTGAGATGGTGAAAGAAATGCAAGTTCGTTCCTGTCATTTTCCCTATTGTTATGTATGTACAATGATGTACTGTAACACTAGACCACTGAATGTACCTTCACCTTGTATACACCATACCTGTACACTAGAGGGTGCTGCTGCTGGAGACCTAAGGGTCACCTGCATACTGCAGGTAACCCAGTATAAAAGGGAGCTCACCTCTTGGTGTCCTCACTCTAAGAGCTGCAATAAAGGACTAAGGTCCCTACAGTTCAAGTACTATACCCTTACCTCGTGAAGTCATTATTAGAGTGCTTGCATCTACTACACCTGTGTAATTACATTGTTCAGTATTCCCCATGTACTCACACCCAAGGAGCTATTTCTCTCTACATAATTACTCCCAGGTATAGTTATTCCTTGATACCCATTATTTGTTCCATAATCATTCCTTTGATATCAATTATTCTCTATGAAACAATGCTCAGGTACACATTAATCTGTATATGTTACCTCCCGAAACTCCATTATTCCTTATGTAAACTATGCAGTGTATCCATTATTCCCTATACATTCACTCCCGGGTATCTATTATTCCCTAACTAATTATTCCCGGCTTTGGATATTCTTCATATTATCAGCTATTAGTCTAAGGAAACACTCTGCCTATTTTGGCTGAAATATTTGCGAAAATCAAGTTCGACTTTCTCCATCTGTTGCCTTAACACTTGTGTGAAGGTGAGATATTACAGAGAATGCCTCGGGCACACACACATACACACACACGCACACTCCAGAGACAAACCGTAGCCTGTGGCAACTCGCGTTCCAACTACATTTGGCTGGATTGCCACACGATCCTTAATGTTAGGAAGGGGGCCGTTTATCAATGTGTCCGTCGAGCGCGCGTTTTGTTCTGCCAAGCAGCTGGCTGACACCAGCCTGGGAGCCGCCATTTTGTGGCCAGCCCACCCACCTCACCTTGAAGCGGGAGTCCCTCCCCTCCAACGCGGCTCCCCGCTCACCTGCCGCAGACAGTAATCGCTGCACAATAAGGGCCACCCTGCTGAGCAGCTTCGAGGCATAAAATGTAGCGGCAAAGGGTGCTGATTGAGCAGTGCACCCACAGCAGGAGAGGTTGTGTAAAATGGACCTCTACTCTCTGGAGGTTAGAAGAATGAGAGGTGATCTCATTGAAACGTACAAGATCCTGAAGAGGGATTGACAGGGTAGATGCAAGGAGGATGTTTCCCCCCGGGCTGGGAGGTCTAGAACCAGGGGTCACAGTCTCAGGATAAGGGCTCGGCCATTTAGGATTGAGACGAGGAGAAATTTCTCCCCTCAGAGTCTTTGGAATCCTCTGCCCGGGGGCTGTGGATGCTGAGACTCTGAATATATTCAAGGCTGAGATCGATAGATTTTTGGAGTCTAGGGGAATGAAGGGATCAGGCGGGAAAGTGGAGTTGAGGTCGAAGATCAGCCATGATCTTATTGAATGGCGGAGCAGGCTCGAGGGGCCGAATGGCCGACTCCTGCTCCTAATTCTTATGTTCTTATTATGGGGCAGTTCAGTTCGGTTGTCTTGAACCTGGAAGTGACCTTAATATCAACCTCCTTGACCAAACACAGCCCCCGGGCAGAGAATTCCAAAGATTCTGAGTGAAGAAATTCTTCCTCATCTCAGTCCTAAATGGCCAACCCCTTATCCTGAGACTGTGACCCCTGGTTCTAGTGTCTTTTGATACAATATGTTCACTACTTCTCTGAGCTCACATCCGTTCTTCCTGAACTGCAAATATACTGCAGCGGGTCATTATCCTGCCATTCATACCCTATCCAGACTAACCTGTTTCTAACTCCGCCCATTACCATCTCAATTTGGGCCATCGTCCCTTTTGTCTCTCTAATCTCTCCTGCCTTCCCCCCTATCACAGACCTTCCCTTTTGTTATTTCTGCCCCTCCCCCGTTCAGCGCTCCTTAATCAATCCGTTCTTTTCGAACATTCACCAGTTCTGACGAAAGGTCACCGACCCGAAACGCTAACTCTGTTTCTCTCTCCGCAAACGCTGCCTGACCCGCTGAGTATTTCCAGCATTTTCTGTTTTTATTGAAAATATATTGTCCTGCACGCTTCTTTCCGAGCAAAAAAACTTGCTGTGCCAAAATTAAAACTCATTGCAACAACTTGCGTTAATATAGCGGATTTAACGTAGTAAAACGTCCGACGGTGCTTCACAGGAGCGTAATCGGACACAAATTGACACCGAGCCACAGAAGGAGATATTATGACAAATGCTTGGTCAAAGAGGCAGGTTTCAAGCAGAGTTTTTAAAGGAGAGTGAGGTGGAGAGGTTTAGGGAGGGAGTTCCAGAGCTTGGGGCCCAGGCAACTGAAGGCACGACCTCCAAAGGTGGGGCGATGGAAGAGGGGGGATGCGCAAGAGGGCAGTATTGGAGGAGCGCAGAGTTAGTAGAGGGTTAGAAACATAGAAACATAGAAAATAGGTGCAGGAGTAGGCCATTCGGCCCTTCTAGCCTGCACCGCCATTCAATGAGTTCATGGCTGAACATGCAACTTCAGTACCCCATTCCTGCTTTCTCGCTATACCCCTTGATCCCCCCAGTAGTAAGGACGACATCGAACTCCTTTTTGAATATAGTGAATTGACCTCAACAACTTTCTGTGGTAGAGAATTCCAGGGCTGGACGAGATTGTGGAGATACCATCCAACTCTCACTGGCCCTTTCCCACAATGTCAAGAATGTGGAACCCCTCAGTTAACCTTCAATCTTCCCCAGGACCCACAGCCTTCCAAAACCCAAGCTTGTTGTCAGCTTTAACAACACAGCGAGGGTCAGTATTTATAGATATTCCTTTCATTCTCAATGTGACAGAATACCTCGAGTCTCTTCACTGGGAGCACGTGGAAACCAAGTACAAACAGCGGAAGGAGTGCACGACAACCCAGGTACCCGCCCCCACCTGCCCCTCCAACCACCACCTGCCCCACCCGTGACAGAGACTGTAGGTCCCACATTGGTCAGCTACTTATCCAACTCCCTTTTGAAAGCCACGATTGAGTCTGCCTCCACCACCCTCTCAGGCAGCGCATCCCAGATCCTAACCACTCGCTGCGTAAAAACTTTTTTCCTCATGTCGCCTTTGGTTCTTCTGCCAATCGCCCTAAATCTGTGTCCTCTGGTTCCCGACCCTTCCACCAATGGGAACAGTTTCTCTCTCTATCTACTCTGTCCAGACCCCTCATGATTTTGAACACCTCGATCAAATCTCCTCTCAACCTTCTCTGCTCCAAGGAGAACAACCCCAGCTTCTCCAGTCTCTCCCCGTAACTGAAGTCCCTCATCCCTGGAACCATTCTCGTAAATCTCCCTCTGCACCCTCCCTAAGGCCTTCACATCCTTCCTAAAGTGTGGTGCCCAGAATTAGACACAATACTCCAGTTGAGGCTGAACCAGTGTTTTATACAGGTTCATCATGATCAAGGCACCTGATTGGCTAATTTCAATTTAAAAGTGATGTTGTTTGAAGCCTGACTAAGTTGCCACAAGGTGTGGTATATATTTTATATCAAAGGGTCTCCTGTGCCCTTGGCTTGTAATGTCACCTTCTAATCTCCCAGGCCTCAGTGATGGGTGCAGCATTGAACAGGGACATCCAGCCCAACCTTTCCCGGAATTTGTCGCAAACCAAAAAATACTCAACTCATGTTTGTCTCCGAGAAACCAATGGTCAGAGGGAAAAAAAATCCTGGCTCACGCCCCAGAACTCAACCTGAGAAAAACCACTTTCCCCACATCCGTGCTAAGTGAATGACACACAATCCCGAATTGTCCATTGGACATATTTACAGGTGGCCATGTCAGATGGGCATCAGTAAACTGCACTGAGAGGGTGAGGGAAGGTTTGCAAGATATACCGGGGAGTTGCTCAAGGGTTGAGTATCCATAGCCCTCTGGGGTAGATAATTGCAACGATTCACCACCCTCTGAGTCCCAACTGGGGAATTTAACTTCAGCTCATTAAATAAATCTAGAATTAAAAAGCCAGTGTCAGTAATGGTGACCATGGAACTACCGGATTGTGGTAAAAACCCATCTGGTTCACTGATGTCCCTTTAGGGAAGGAAATCTGCCGCCCTTAGCTGGTCTGGCCGATATGTGACTCCAGACCCACAGCAATGTGATTGACGATTAACTGCCCTCTGAAATGGCCCAGCGACACACTCCATTGTACCAAACCGCTCCAAAGAATTATCACCACACGGACTGCAGCGGTTCAAGAAGGCGGCTCACCACCACCTTCTCAAGGGGCAATCAGGGTTGGGCAATAACACCCACATCCCGTGAATGGATAAAAAAATTATAAGGACAGTGCGGAGATAAGGGACAACAGGAAGTAACAGTTAGGGAAGTGGTAGTGGGCTGAGTGGTGTATCTGGGTCCAATGGTTTCTAAATCAACATTAATGATTGGATTCACAAACACAGAGGGGGTTGGGAGGTGAACCCCAATCGAGAGTTGACAAGGTGGATGCAGAGAGGATGTCTCCACTGAAGGGGGAGACTAGAACTAGAGGGCATGGTCTTAGAATAAGGGGCCGCCCATTTAAAACTGAGATGAGGAGAAATTTCTTCTCTCAGAGGGTTGTAAATCTGTGGAATTCGCTGCCTCAGAGAGCTGTGGAAGCTGGGTCATTAAATAAATTTAAGTCCGAAATAGACAGTTTCTTAAATGATAAGGGGATAAGGGGTTATGGGGAGCGGGCGGGGAAGTGGAGCTGAGTCCATGATCAGATCAGCCATGATCGTATTGAATGGTGGAGCAGGCTAGAGGGGCCATATGGCCTACTCCTGCTCCTATTTCTTATGTTCTTATGTTCTTATAAGTCTGATGAAGCAGTCAAGAGGTGCAGAAGGCCACAGAGATAATCTGAAAGTGGGCAGAATTACGCCGTGTAAAATTCAGTACAGATAATTATTTGTGCTGTATCGAGCAAAACAGGTGGCTACCAATTACATGGTGGGCCTGAAATCCCGGCCTTCCCTGGATCCGTACAGAAAACGGCTTTTCCGATCTGTCAAGTTCTGGCCTGACAGATCCAACGCATCTCGGGCAAGATTGTGGTATGTGCCCATCTCTTGCCCAGCAAATGTCCAGAAAACTCTTGTGACTGATGACAGCTGGCACATAGCCTACTTTTACCAACGTAAGAGTTTTTAAATGTATAAAAAAACATAAAAATAAAATTTAAAAACACATTGTTAAAAACCCTGCCCACTAAGATAAGTTTATTTTAAATCCTAATTACAAAACTTTTTTAAAAATCTGAAAAATATATTTTTCTTCTAACACATTTATTAACTTTAATTTAAATTAATGTTAACTATGTGAGGTGTGTTTTTTATTTTTTTATGTCGTGTTTAGTGTGTTTGCGGTTGTTGTTCTCATTAACAGCAATGAGAACCCGTAGATATGGAGATCCCATTGCTATTAATGAGAAAGCTGTGGAATATTGTATCCGATTGGTTGAGCAATAACATGTGACTGCACCTTCTGCGTCCAAACCTGGAGGACGGAAGTACACTCCACAGCGCGGGAAGAGAAAGCGTTCCCCAATCCCAGGTGCTTCCGGGACCACCAGGTAAATCCATTAAAAATTCTCGGGTTGGAGGTGTTCGTCCGAAACGAGCCTCCAATCGGAATTTCAGGCCCACGGTATTTACAGCCCAGGAACAGGCCACTGGGCCCCACCGCTCCGTGCCGGGGTTTATGCCCCACCGCTCCGTGCCGGGGTTTATGCCCCACCGCTCCGTGCCGGGGTTTATGCCCCACCGCTCCGTGCCGGGGTTTATGCTCCACACCAGCCCCCTCCCACCCCTCTCCATCTCACCCCATCACCATATCCTTCTATTCCTTTCTCCCTCATGTGTTTATCCAGCCTCCCCTTAAATACATCGATACTATTCGCCTCAACCCCTCCCTGGGGCAGCGAGTTCCACATTCTCACCGCTCTCTGGGTAAAGATTTTTCTCCTGATGGGGATGATTCCATCAAACAGCCTTATCATCAGAAATAGGAGCAGGAGTCGGCCATTCGGCCCCTCGAGCCTGCTCCGCCATTTAATAAGATCATGGCTGATCTGATCTTAGCCTCAACTCCACTTCCCTGCCCACCCCCCTTAACCCTTCACTTCCTTATCGCTCAAAAATCTGTCCATCTCCACCTTAAATATATTCAATGACCCAGCCTCCACAGCTCTCTGGGACAGAGAATTCTAAAGATTCACCACCCTTTGAGAGAAGAAATTCCTCCTCATCTCAGTCCTAAATGGGCGACCCTTTATTCTGAAACTATGCCCCTTAGTTCTAGATTCCCCCACGAGGGGAAACATCCTCTCTACATTTGTTGAGCCCCCTCAGAATCTTATATGTTTCAACAAAATCACCTCTCATTCTTCTAAACTCCAATGAGTACAGGCCCAACCTGCTCAACCTTTCTTTATAAGACATCGCAGGAATCAACCTCGTGAACCTTCTCTGAACTGCCTCCAATGCAAATATATCCTTCCTTAAATACGGAGACCAAAACGGTACGCAGTACTCCAGGTGTGGCCTCACCAATCCCCTGTACAGTTGTAGCAGGACTTCCCTGCTTTTATTGGACTCAAATTGGACTTAACCAGCATTGACAGCACGAAAAACCCTTCCTCTTGTAATAATATTATTGAGGTTGAACTGCAACCCAGTGAAAAAAATCTGGGGGTCATGAAAGGCGCTATATAAATGCAAGTCTTTCTTTCTTTCATCTACCATGTGAGTTAGACACGGTATGTCGTCCGCAAGAAACAGCGTGGGATTCTCTCTGCCTGACCCGCAAACTCACGGCTTCCCAGAAGGCAATGGATGTTACTCAAAGAATGTATTAGTTCTAAACTAATAATCTCAAAGGACTCAGGGGGTGAAATTGAGGAGCCAGGCGCTAATGATGTCCAATTTATTTTTAATTTGGCATTTGCGCTCCAAGAAGGAAGAGGAGCGTTAAATCAGGCGCATCGTTTCCGTCCTGGAGCGCAGCGGGCGGGGCAACAGGCAGTGGGCGGGGCAACGGGCAGTGGGCGGAGCAACGGGCAGTGGGCGGAGCAACGGGCAGCGGGCGGAGCAACGGGCAGCAGGCGGAGCAACGGGCGGTGCAACGGGCAGGGTGGTGGGTGGAGCAATGGGCAGTGGGCGGAGCAATGGGCAGTGGGCGGAGCAACGGGCGGTGCAACGGGCAGGGTGGTGGGTGGAGCAATGGGCAGCGGGCGGAGCAATGGGCAGCGGGCGGAGCAATGGGCAGTGGGCGGAGCAACGGCCGGTGCAACGGGCAGGGTGGTGGGTGGAGCAATGGGCAGCGGGCGGAGCAATGGGCAGTGGGCGGAGCAATGGGCAGTGGGCGGAGCAACGGGCGGTGCAACGGGCAGGGTGGTGGGTGGAGCAATGGGCAGTGGGCGGAGCAATGGGCAGTGGGAGGAGCAATGGGCAGCGGGCGGAGCAATGGGCAGCAGGCGGAGCAATGGGCAGTGGGCGGAGCAATGGGCAGTGGGCGGAGCAATGGGCAGTGGGCGGGCGATGGGCGGAGCAGCGGGCAGTGGGCGGGGCAGCACTGCTCACTGGGCTGTGCAGCCCTGCCACACTGAAAGGTTCCCTCCCTCCCTTAAAGGGAAGGCCCAACACTGCAGGCCCTGCAAAATAAACACTTACTTTCTCCCCAACGGCAGCAGCGGTCCGGCCCGATCAGAGAGCCGGGCTGATCGATCGCGGGCAGGAACCCACGGAACGACCGGCAAGAGAGAAGGTAAGTGTTTCTTTGAACTTACCTCGCCCACCTGGCCTTTCAGCATCCCCCACCCGCCCCCCCACCCCCCTCGCCCCCACTCCCCCTCGCCCCCCCCCCCCCCGAAGTGCCCGCCGCCCAATCATCTGTCGGTGTTTTCGCCCGGCGATGCTGGGGGGGACAGAACCCAAGTACGGGTCCGGGCGATGCTGGGGGGGACAGAACCCAAGTACGGGTCCGGGCGATGCGCGCGGGCAATGACGTCACATTCATCGCCGCCGGAAAACTCGTGCCGACTTTAGCGAGAGTTGCTGACCCCGCCGCGCCCGGTCCCAAAACCGATTAGCGCCCCATTACCGCCCCACGGCGGCACCAACAAGAGGCGCCAAGGAGCCCAATTCCGCCCCCTCCGAATTGTGGAAGAATGAGTGTGACTGAAGCTCAGTGCATGACTTATGGGCAGACAGCACAAGGCAGGAACCTTGTATGGAATACCAAAAGTTGTAACAACACAACTGGGCAAAACGATCATCGAATCATAGAATAGTGCCACACAGGACGCCATTCGGCCCGTCCAATCTACACCGTCCCGTTCAAAGAGCAATCCAGTTAGTCCCACCACCCCGCTCTTTCCCCATATTCATAAGAACATCAGAAATAGGGGCAGGAGTCGGCCATTCGGCCCCTCGAGCCTGCTCCGCCATTCAATAAGATCATGGCTGATCCGATCGTGGCCTCAACTCCACTTCCCCGCCCGCTCCCCGTAACCTTTGACTCCCCTATCGCTCAAAGATCTGTCTGTCTCCGCGTTGAATATATTCAATGACCCAGCCTCCACATCTTTTCTCGTAAGACAGCCCCTTCATCCCAAGAATCAACCGAGTGAACCTTCTCTGAACTGCCTCCAATGCAAGTATATCCCTCCTTAAATACGGAGACCAAAACTGTACCTAGTACTCCAGGTGTGGCCTCACCAATACCCTGTACAGGTGTAGCAGGACTTCTCTGCTTTTATACTCCATCCCCCCTCGCAATAAAGGCCAACATTCCATTTGCCTTCCTGATCACTTGCTGTACCTGCATACTAACTGTTTGTGTTTCATGCACAAGGTCCCCCAGGTTCCTCTGTACTGCAGCACTTGGCAATTTTTCTCCATTTGAATTATAATTTGTTTTTTTAATCCTGCAACTGTTACTCCATCAAGTATTTATCAAATTCCCGACTGAAGGCGACTGTTGAATCTGCACTATTTTGACTCCTGCTACTGAAGATGATGAGCAGGCCACCCGCCCTCAGACATTGGCAGACAGGCAACGTTTGTTGGTGCCCCATTGGGCCCTCGCTCTTCTCACGTCAGCCGATGCCAACCCGGGCAAGAACCAGCAATAGCTGGCACTGACTGCGAGTGAAGGCCAGAGAACCAGGGAGAGTTTAGCAAAGCCTGCACAACACCAACAGCTTCCAGCAAAGCTGGTCGCAGCAAGGAACATTTTCAAAACCGGGCTCGGAGAGCGAGAGGTAGCTGGAATGTAAACACCCAGCAGGAGCGGCAGAGAAAGTTTCAAAAAAAGGTGCAAATGGACAGAGACAGGCACGGTGGGGGTTCCTCGCCTCCGAGCGGAGAACGTTAAAGGGAGATTGGAGAGGTGTTCAACATGATGATGGAATTGTGATAGAGTAAATAAGGAGAAATTGCTTCCAATGCAGGACAGTCGGCAACCAGAGGAGACAGATTCAAGGTAATCGGCGATTGAACCAGAGGGGGAGAGGAGGAGAATGTGTTTACGCAGCGAGTTGTTGTGATCAGGAACGCGCTGCCTGAAAGGGCGGTGGGAGCAGATTCAATCGTAACTTTCAAACAGGAATTGGATAAATACTGGAAAGTGGAACATTCACAGGGCTGTGGGGAAAGAGCGGGGGGAGTGGGACTGATTGGATCGCTCTGTCACAGAGCCGGCACAGGCTCGATGGGCCGAATGGCCTCCTTCTGCGCTTTTTAAAATTCATTCTTGGGGTGTGGGCGTCGCTGGCAAGGTCGGCATTTATTGCCCATCCCTAATTGCCCCTTGAGAAGGTGGTGGTGAGCCGCCTTCTTGAACCGCTGCAGTCCGTGTGGTGAAGGTGCTCCCACAGTGCTGTTAGGGAGGGAGTTCCAGGATTGTGACCCAGCGACGATGAAGGAACGGCCGATATATTTCCCAGTCAGGATGGTGTGTGACTGGGAGGGGAACGTGGAGGTGGTGGTGTTCCCATGCGCCTGCTGCCCTTGTCCTTCTAGGGGGTAGAGGTCGCGGGTTTGGGAGGTGCTGCTGAAGAAGCCTTGGCGAGTTGCTGCAGTGCATCTTGTAGATGGTGCACACTGCAGCCAGGGGGCGCCGGTGGTGGAGGGAGTGAGTGTTGAAGGTGGTGGGTAGCGTGCCGATCAAGCGGGGCTGCTTTGTCCTGGATGGTGTCGAGCTAGTTGAGTGTATGATTGGGGGGATTGGGGGGATTGTCCTATGAGGAGAGATTGAGCAGACTAGGCCGATATTCTCTAGAGTTTAGAAGAATGAGAGGTGATCTCATTGAGACATACAACATTCTTACAGGACTTGACAGGGTAGATGCAGGGAGGATGTTTCCCCCGGGCTGGGGGGTCTAGAACCAGGGGTCACACAGTCTCAGGATAAGGGGTCGGCCATTTAGGACTGAGATGAGGAGGAATTTCTTCACTCAGAGGGTGGTGAATCTTTGGAATTCTCTGCCCCAGAGGGCTGTGGAGGCTCAGTCGTTGAGTATATTCAAGGCTGAGATCGATAGATTTGTGGATATTGAGGGAATCGAGGGATATGGGGATTGGGCGGGAAAGTGGAGTTGAGGTCGAAGATCAGCCAGGATCTCATTAAATGGCGGAGCAGGCTCGAGGGGCCGAATGGCCGACTCCTGCTCCTATTTCTTATGTTCTTATGTATTCTTTGACTGGGCAGCATGGCCGCCCACGCTGTTTGCTTTGCCAATGGCAATGCTGCATAACCTTATAAAGAGTGTGTTGGGTATTCAGGAGACCCAAAAGGTCAAACCACCGAAAGGTCAAACCGCCGAAAGGTCAAACCGCCGATCACTGGACATTCAGAAGATGGCCGATGTTAAAAGTAACATCAATCTGGAAATATAGTGCAGAGAAAGCTTTCTAACCTGTAGTGTTCAAAAAGCCCATCAGCAAATTGTCCATCATCAACCACTTCCCCTCAACCCTGTAATAAAACTCAAGAGGTTTATTTGAGTGCCACTAGTCAGGGTTTAAAGCTCTCTGACAAACTGTTGATACTTCATTATCCCATCCTTGGCGCTCTGAGTTCTTGGCTCAATAACAGACTGACCACCTCCACACCGCCCTCTCGCTAAAACAAACACAGCGGGTTTCCACAAAGGCCTGCACCCCGAGGTCAAGGGTTACCTTCTGTTCCTGGCCCGGAGCCTTGATGGTCAGTTTCCCCAAAGACACAGCTAAGGAGTGAAGGACATTTATATAGCGTCTTTCACCATCTCAGGACGTCACAAAGCGTTTTACAGCCAATGAAGTACTTTTGGAGTGTAGTCACTGTTGTAATGTGGGAAACGCGGCAGCCAATTTGCGCACAGCAAGCTCCCACACACAGCAATGTGATAATGACCAGATAATCTGTTTTAGTGATGTTGGTTGAGGGATAAATATTAGCCCCAGGACACCAGGGAGAACTCCCCTGCTCTTCTTCAAAATAGTGGCCCGTGACATCTTTTACATCTACCTGAGAGAGCAGACGGGGCCTCGGTTTAACGTCTCATACAAAAGACGGCACCTCCAACAATGCAGCACTCCCTCAGTACTGCCCCTCCGACAGTGCGGCACTCCCTCAGCACTGCCCCTCCGACAGTGCAGCACTCCCTCAGTACTGCCCCTCCGACAGTGCGGCGCTCCCTCAGTACTGCCCCTCCGACAGTGCAGCGCTCCCTCAGTACTGCCCCTCCGACAGTGCGGCGCTCCCTCAGTACTGCCCCTCCGACAGTGCGGCGCTCCCTCAGTACTGCCCCTCCGACAGTGCGGCGCTCCCTCAGTACTGCCCCTCCGACAGTGCGGCGCTCCCTCAGTACTGCCCCTCCGACAGTGCGGCGCTCCCTCAGTACTGCCCCTCCGACAGTGCGGCGCTCCCTCAGTACTGCCCCTCCGACAGTGCGGCGCTCCCTCAGTACTGCCACTCCGACAGTGCGGCGCTCCCTCAGTACTGGCACTGGGAGCGTGGCTTGGATTTCCTGCCCAAGTCTCTGGAGCAGGGTTTGAACCCACGACCTTCTGACTCCGAGGCGAGAGTGCTGCCCACTGAGCAAACCAAAATACACCAATTACCACAGGCCAAATCTAATTCAGTTAATCTGCTCCGCAGACTCCATATTTCAAACCGCTTGCACCAGCAGTGCAGTAACTCATCAATCGGACCCGTGTGTTACCGCTGCTGACAGATTTACAGTGATACATTTAATGTGCTGCCCCACCCCCCCACCCTCCTCAATACTTGACAGAGTTCCGATAAAGAATGAGTGCTCAAACCTCACTGATGCATTACAGTGCTCTGCGAAGGTCTGCCAATGCGAACCTGCAACCATGTTGTTCAGTCCGATATTGTGCAAGGAGCCAATTTGCATTACTGCGGCGTGCCGAAGGGATCTTTGATTAATGTTTGTGACTGCATCCGCATTGGGAGAGAGTTGAAGTTGTGGCATTCAGTCAGCACTCGACAGGCTGCCTTATCTAGAGGTGATTCTCCTTCCAGCGGAGAAGGTTAAGGGGAGATTTGATAGAGGCGTTCACAATCATGAAGGGGTTTGAGACAGTAGATACGGAGAAACTGTTCCCAGGGGCAGGAGGGTCGGACACAGATTGACGATAATCGGCAAAGGAACCAGAGGGGGAGAGGAGGAGAATTTTTATTTAACGCAGCGAGTTGTGATTGGGAACGCGCTGCCTGAAAGGGCGGTGGGAGCAGATTCAATAGTGACTTTCAAACGGGAATTGGATAAATATTTGAAGAAGGAAAAATGTGCCGGGCTGTGGGGGAAAGAGCGGGGGGAGTGGGACTGATGGGATCGCTCGCTCACAGAGCCAGCACAGGCTCGATGGGCCCAATGGCCTCCTCCTGTGCTGTAAGACTATTTATTGAAGAAAGCAGATTGTGGTCCAGAATTACAGACGTGTTTAGAGGAAGGCACATCATGGATTCAGTTTAAGGGGAAGGGAAGGTTTTTAAAAAAATCTTTTGCTAGGTTACGCTGTCCCTTGAATACCTCTTTGAGGGTCCGAGTCAAAATAAAACAGGAAGTGCTGAAAATACATCAGTCACTCTGCAACTATCTCTGCCCCTGCCTCAGCTCATCCGCTGCTGAAGCTCTCATCCGTGCCTCTGTTACCTCCAGACCTGACTATTCCAACGCTCTCCAGGCCGGTCTCCCACCTTCCATAAACTTCAGCTCATCCAAAACTCGGCTCACTGTGTCCTAACTCGCACCAAGTCCCGCTCACCCATCACCCCCTGTGCTCTCTGCCCCGTGTCCTAACTCGCACCAAGCCCCGCTCACCCATCACCCCCTGTGCTCGCTGCCCCGTGTCCTAACTCGCACCAAGTCCCGCTCACCCATCACCCCCTGTGCTCACTGCCCCGTGTCCTAACTCGCACCAAATCCCGCTCACCCATCACCCCCTGTGCTCACTGCCCCGTGTCCTAACTCGCACCAAATCCCGCTCACCCATCACCCCCTGTGCTCACTGCCCCGTGTCCTAACTCGCACCAAGTCCCGCTCACCCATCACCCCCTGTGCTCACTGACCCGTGTCCTAACTCGCACCAAGTCCCGCTCACCCATCACCCCCTGTGCTCACTGCCCCGTGTCCTAACTCGCACCAAGTCCCGCTCACCCATCACCCCCTGTGCTCGCTGCCCCGTGTCCTAACTCGCACCAAGTCCCGCTCACCCATCACCCACTGTGCTCGCTGCCCCGTGTCCTAACTCGCACCAAGTCCCGCTCACCCATCACCCCCTGTGCTCACTGCCCCGTGTCCTAACTCGCACCAAGTCCCGCTCACCCATCACCCACTGTGCTCCCTGCCCCATGTCCTAACTCGCACCAAGTCCCGCTCACCCATCACTCCCTGTGCTCGCTGCCCCATGTCCTAACTCGCACCAAGTCCCGCTTACCCATCATCCTCTGTGCTCGCTGCCCCGTGTCCTAACTCGCACCGAGTCCCGCTCACCCATCACCCGCTGTGCTCGTGCCCCCGTGTCCTAACTCGCACCAAGTCCCGCTCACCCATCACCCCCTGTGCTCCCTGCCCCGTGTCCTAACTCGCACCAAGTCCCACTCACCCATCACCCCCTGTGCTCTCTGCCCCGTGTCCTAACTCGCACCAAGCCCCGCTCACCCATCACCCCCTGTGCTCACTGCCCCGTGTCCTAACCCGCACCCAGTCCCGTTCACCCATCACCCCCTGTGCTCACTGCCCCGTGTCCTAACTCGCACCAAGTCCCGCTCACCCATCACCCCCGTGCTCGTGCCCCCGTGTCCTAACTCGCACCGAGTCCCACTCACCCATCACCCCCTGTGCTCTCTGCCCCGTGTCCTAACTCGCACCAAGCCCCGCTCACCCATCACCCCCTGTGCTCTCTGCCCCGTGTCCTAACTCGCACCAAGCCCCGCTCACCCATCACCCCCGTGCTCGTGCCCCCGTGTCCTAACTCGCACCGAGTCCCACTCACCCATCACCCCCTGTGCTCGCTGCCCCCGTGTCCTAACTCGCACCGAGTCCCGCTCACCCATCACCCTCTGTGCTCGCTGCCCCCGTGTCCTAACTCGCACCAAGTCCCGCTCACGCATCACCCCCTGTGCTCGCTGCCCCCGTGTCCTAACTCGCACCAAGTCCCGCTCACCCATCACCCCCTGAGCTCGCTGATCTTGGGTTCAAAATTCTCATCCTGGTTTTCAAATCCCTCCATGGCCCTCGCCCCTCCCTATGTCTAACCACCTCCCGCCCCACAACCCCCCGAGATGTCTGCTCTCCTCTAATTCTGCCCTCCTGACCATCCCTGATTATAATCACTCCACCATCGGCGGCCGTGCCTTCTGTTGCCTGGGCCTCAAGCTCTGGAACTCCCTCCCTAAACCTCTCCGCCTCTCGCTCCTCCTTTAAAACGCTTCTTAAAACCTACCTCTTTCATCTGTCCTACCGTTATTTTTTTGTATTCATTCATTCTCAGGATGTGGGCGTCGCTGGCCAGGCCGGCATTTATTGCCCGTCCCTAATTGCCCCTTGAGAAGGTGGTGGTGAGCCGCCTTCTTGAACCGCTGCAGTCCGTGTGGTGAAGGCGCTCCCACAGTGCTGTTAGGGAGGGAGTTCCAGGATTGTGACCCAGCGACGATGAAGGAACGGCCGATATATTTCCAAGTCGGGATGGTGTGTGACTGGGAGGGGAACGTGGAGGTGGTGGTGTTCCCATGCGCCTGCTGCCCTTGTCCTTCTAGGTGGTAGAGGTCGTGGGTTTGGGAGGTGCTGCCGAAGAAGCCTTGGCGAGTTGCCGCAGTGCATCTTGTAGATGGTGCACACTGCAGCCACGGTGCGCCGGTGGTGGAGGGAGTGACTTATGCGGCTTGTTGTCAACGTTTGCCTGATAACCGCCCCTGGCAAGCACCTTGGGACGTTTTAATTATGTTGAAGGCTCGGTATAAATGCCAGTTGTTGATGAAAGCGGAAGCGAGATCGGTTCATCTCTTGGACTAGCCAGTTCTCCGAACGTAACCGGACTCCCGCCCATCGGGCCCGTTAACATCGGGGCGGGAGTCTGAGGAAATCCCCTTGGGGAGACCTCCTCTGTGCGCCCCAGCCCAATGGGAATCTGCTCCGGGTTCTGGCCAGCTCCATGTGCATTCTCCGCACTTACTGCTTTTCCTGAGTGGCTGCAATCTCCCCTCCCGTACACTTCCTCTACAGTTCATTGAATGTGACGTTGGAGCGAGACGTTAATTCCTGCTCGGAATCTGTTCACAGCGAGCTGCAAATCCCAAGCAAACATCTGCTGATATTATGTCTGAACAGCGAGGTGTGAATGCACATTGGTCGACGCAGAGACCGTGGAAACACTGAGAAAGCTACTCGACAGAGAAACAAAAAATCTCCACAGCCTCGCCATCCTTCCCGGCAACTTTCCTGGCATCAGATTCGTTTTGTGGGTGTCACGGCACAGTGCCCCTGGGTGCCCGCTCAGCCCTGGCGAGCACCACACCCCCAGCGAGCGATTTCCGCAGTACGCCCGCCCCCAATATCAACGGGAAGGGAGCGCGGGAGTGGGAAACCAACCCCGGGGAGACAGACGGATTGTCGATCTTGCACAGCCAGGGGCCGTATTCCTATTTCTCATCCACACGCTGCCCCTCGGCAACATCATCTGGAAACACAGAGTCAGTTTCCACATGTACGCTGATGATACCCAGCACTACCTCACCCCCCCACTCCTCTCCACCCCTCCACAGTCTCTAAATTGTCAGACTGCTTGACCCACATCCAGTTCTGGATCAGCAGCAATTTTCTCCAGTTGAATATTGGGAAGACCGAAGCCATTGTTTTCGGTCCCCGCCACAAACCCCGTTCCCCAGCCCCCGACCCCATCCCTCTCCCCAACTCCTGTCTGAGGCTGAACCAGACTGTTCGCAACCTTGGTCTCATATTTGACCCTGAAACGAGCTTTCGACCTCATATCCACAGCATAACTAAAACCACCTATTTCCACCTCCGTAACATCGCCCATCTCCACCCCTGCCTCAGCTCATCCGCTGCTGAAGCCCTCATCCGTGCCTTTGTTACCTCCAGACTTAACTATTCCAACGCACTCCTGGCTGGCCTCCCACATACAACCCTATGTAGACTAGAGGTGATCCAAAACTCGGCTGCCCCGTGTCCTAACTCGCATCAAGTCCCGCTCACCCATCAACCCCTGTGCTCGCTGTCCTGTGTCCTATCTCGCATCATCCCGCTCACCCATCACCCCCTGTGCTCACTGCCCCATGTCCTAACTCACACCCAGTCCCGTTCACCCATCACCCCCTGTGCTCACTGCCCTGTGTCCTAACTCGCACAGAGTCTCACTCACCCATTATCCCCTGTGCTCGCTGACCTACATTGGCTTCTGGTTAAGCAACAAATCAATTTCAAAATTCTCAGCCTTGTTTACAAATCCCTCCATGGCCTCGCCCCTCCCTATCTCTGTAATCTCCTCCAGCCCCACAACCCCCCGAGATGTCTGCGCTCCTCTAATTCTGCCCTCCTGACCATCCCTGATTATAATCGCTCCACCATCGGTGGCCGTGCCTTCTGTTGCCTGAGCCCCAAGCTCTGGAACTCCCTCCCTAAACCTCTCCACCGCTCTACCTCTCTCTCCTCCTTCAAGACGCTCCTTAAAACCGACCTCTTTGACCAAACTTTTGGTCATTTGTGCCAATTTCTACTTATGGTGTCAAATGTTTTCATCTCATAACACACCTGTGAAGTGCCTTGGGATGTTTCACTACATTAAAGGCGCTATATAAATACAAGTTGTTGTTGTATGTAAGTAAATCCACTCCGACCAGCCGGCTGGATCGATAATACTTCCCTGAGCCAGTCGCCAACTCCCGCCTCGGAACAGCCGTGTGCACAGGACTCCCCTCCCCCTCCTCCTCCCCCCTCCTCTCACCCCTCCTCTCACCCCTCCCTCCTCCCCCCTCCTTCCCCCTCCCCCTCCTCCTCCCCCCCTCCTCCCCCTCCTCTCACCCCTCCCTCCTCCCCCTCCCCCTCCCCCATCCTCTCACCCCTCCCTCCTCCCCCCTCCTCTCACCCCTCCCTCCTCCACCCTCCCCCCTCTCCTCCTCCCTCCCTCCTCCCTCCCCTCCCCCCTCCCTCCTCCCCCCTCTCACCCCTCCCTCCTCCCTCCTCCTCCACCCCCTCCTCCTCCTCCTCCTCCCCCTCCTCCTCCCCCTCCCCCTCCCCCCTCCTCTCACCCCTCCCCTCCTCCCCCCTCCTCTCACCCCTCCCTCCTTCCCCCTCCCCCCCCCCTCCCTCTTTCCCTCCTCCCCCTCCTCCTCTACTTCCTCCTCCCCTTCCCTCCTCCTCCTCCTCCCCTTCCCTCCTCCTCCTTCTCCTCCTCCCCCCTCCCTCCTCCCTCCCTCCCCCTATGGTCAGTTCTACACCACGATGCCGATAATGCCGTGTGCCGGAGGCCTTCTGTGGGAGACTCGCCAACAGCACGAGTTTGGTGTTTGGAAAGATGTTAATATCCGGGTTGGAGCTGGGAGGTAGAATTTTCTCAGTTTCTCGCTGTGCACGGTTTACAATCAGTGACACGTGTTTTGGTAAAACGATGTCCCCTTCTCTGCTCGGAGATCATCGGAGACCATATCAACATCGTGTATTTATATAGCACCTTGAGCGTAGTCAAACGACCCAAGGCACGTCACAGGAGTACTGAGATCGTCAGTGTCTCCTCACCCCATCGCCCAAGGCTGCTTACTAGAATAAACTACAGACAACAACAATGCATTTATATAGTGCCTTTAATGTTAGTAAATTGTCCCAAGGTGCTTCACAGGAGTGTAATCGAACAAAATTTGACACCGAACCGTATAAGGAGATATAAGGCCAGGTGACTAAAAGCTTGGTCAGAGAGGTCGGTTTTAAGGAGCGTCTTAAAGAAGGAGAGAGAGGTAGAGAGACGGAGAGGTTTAGGGAGGGAGTTCCAGAGCTTGGGGCCCAGGCAACAGAAGGCACGGCCACCGATGGTGGAGCGATTATAATCAGGGATGGTCAGGAGGGCAGAATTAGAGGAGTGCAGAGATCTCGGGGGGTTGTGGGGCTGGAGGAGGTTAGAGAGATAGGGAGGGGCGAGGGCCATGGAGGGATTTGAAAATAAGGATGAGAATTCTAAAGCAGAAGGTTCTCTAACCGTGGCGATATGAAGGGGGACATTTTAATCTAACCCGTCGGTCGGGAAACTACCAGGACTGGTCGTACATCCCACTCTCGACTGAAGTCAGTAGAGATTAATACTGGGCAGCTATAACCCAGCGCTCTGCCCAATCCCGTGACTTACCCCTCCCCCTCCCGCCCCCGGTGAGTGAACAATCGCAGAAATTACTTGGACCTCACTCTTCCTCTGCTCTTCAACAGAATCTGTAACCCATTTAGAATCAGGGAACGGTTACAGCACAGAAGGAGGCCATTCGGCCCGTCGAGCCTGTGCCGCATCTCTGCAAGAGCACCTCAGCCAGTCCCACTCCCCCTGCCCTTTCCCCGGAGCCCTGCACATCTCTCTCCTTCAGACACTGATCCAACTCTCTTTTGAAAGCCACGATTGAGTCTGCCTCCAGCACCCTCTCAGGCAGCGCATTCCAGATCCTAACCACTCGCTGTGTAAACAAGCTTTTCCTCATGTCGCCTTTGGTTCTTCTGCCAATCGCCTTAAATTTGTGTCCTCTGGTTCCCGACCCTTCCACCATGGGAACAGTTTCTCTCTCTATCTACTCTGTCCAGACCGCTCATGATTTTGAACACCTCGATCAAATCTCCTCTCTACCTTCTCTGCTCCAAGGAGACAACCCCAGCTTCTCCACGTCACTGATGTCCCTCATCCCTGGAACCATTCTCGTAAATCTCCCTCTGCATCCTCTCTAAGGCCTTCACATCCTTCCTAAAGTGTGGTGCCCAGAATTGGACACAATACTCCAGTTGAGGCCGAACCTGTTTAAGCAACAAATTGCCTCATGCATCGAAGCAGAGGCCACAGCGGTGGTTCGAAGGACAACCTTGCACAGCTGAGCTCCCAGAGGCCTCCTTCGAGGGGGAGTTGGACGCAGAGTACCCGTGCTCCCATGGGGCAAGGCTGTGCCCGGTAACGTGCTCCCGAGCTGTCGTCCACCTACACCATCCACAGTAATCCCAGGGCTGTGCCACATCCCCCTCGCCACAGTCCCTGGGGACGGAACATCAGCAGAGCTCGCCAATCCTTCGGGATTGCCCCTGGAGTCTCCGGGAGTTGAAGATTTACCTCCAGGGCACGGCCGCGACCAACACTCCCGGGAGAAAGATCACTGGGGCGTTTAAAAGTTTTGGCAGTGGGAAAGATAAGCAGGTTTGTACTGTACAAAACTATGTACAGCTTTTGGTCTCCGTATTTAAGGAGGCTTTTACTTGCATTGGAGGCAGTTCAAAGAAGGTTCACGAAGTTGATTCTTAGGATGAAGGGGTTGCCTTATGAAGGTTGAGCCGGTTGGGCCTGTACTCATTAGAGTTTAGAAGAATGAGAGGTGATCTTATTGAAACATAAGATTCTGAGGGGGCTGGACAGGGTGGATGCAGAGAGGATGTTTCCCCTCGTGGGGGAATCTAGAACTAGGGGGCAGAGTTTCAGAATAAGGGGTTGCCCATTTAAAACGGAGATGAGGAGGTATTTCTTCTCTCAGAGGGTGGTGAATCTGTGGAATTCTCTGCCCCAGAGAGCTGTGCAGGCTGGGTCATTGAATATATTTAAGGTGGAGATAGTCAGATTTTTGAGCGATAAGGGGGTCAAGGGTTATGGGGAGCGGGCGGGGAAGTGGAGTTGAGTCCATGATCAGATCAGCCATGATCTTATTAAATGGCGGAGCAGGCTCGAGGGGCCGAATGGCCGACTCCTGCTCCTATTTCTTATGTTCTTATGATAAGGCTGTTTGATGGAATCACCCCATCCGGTCATTTGGTGCGATCACTTTCCGATTGGCTGCGGGGAGGCCTGGAGCGGGGGTGATGGACATGTTGGACGGCCAATGGGAGGAGTGTGCGGGCGTGGTGGTTGGAGGGAGAGGGTCAGGTGATGAAATCTCCATGATTGCACCCAGACAGATTTGGCGACATGAAGCTGAAGGATCAGATCTTAGTTTCAATCTCATGTAATCTTCCCCCGCATCTGCACAATGCCTTCAGTCGTGAGTTATTGTCTGTGCCGGGGGAGAGATTGCTGGACACCTAGTAGCACAGCCCTGATTCCTCTGTACAAGCACAGACCAAGGCTACAAAGCAACTCGATGGTATTGATGACAAATCCAATGTTTGAGAATTGAACAGTATGGATTGCAGTGTCTCCAGAGCCCCAGTGGCTCCTCTCTGCCTGTCCCTTTACCCTTCGTCCTCTATTGGACATCTTATACGACAGGCTCATTATTGTTCACCTCTAACTATCCCACCGATTTCCCCAAAGTGTCAGCCGCGGCTCAGTGCATCGCACTCTCTCCCGCCTCAGAGTCAGAAGGTCGTGGGTTCAAGTCCTAATTCAAAGACTTGAGCACAGAATCCAGGCTGACACTCCCAGTGCAGTACTGAGGGAGTGCCGCACTGTCGGAGGGGCAGTACTGAGGGAGCGCCGCACTGTCTGGGGGGGCAGTACTGAGGGAGCGCCGCACTGTCGGAGGGGGCAGTACTGAGGGAGCGCCGCACTGTCGGAGGGGGCAGTACTGAGGGAGCGCCGCACTGTCTGGGGGGGCAGTACTGAGGGAGCGCCGCACTGTCGGAGGGGGCAGTACTGAGGGAGCGCCGCACTGTCGGAGGGGCAGTACTGAGGGAGCGCCATACTGTCGGAGGGGCAGTGCTGAGGGAGCGCCGCACTGTCGGAGGGGCAGTACTGAGGGAGCGCCATACTGTCGGAGGGGCAGTGCTGAGGGAGCGCCGCACTGTCGGAGGGGCAGTACTGAGGGAGCGCCATACTGTCGGAGGGGCAGTGCTGAGGGAGCGCCGCACTGTCGGAGGGGCAGTGCTGAGGGAGTGCCGCACTGTCGGAGGGGCAGTGCTGAGGGAGCGCCATACTGTCGGAGGGGCAGTGCTGAGGGAGCACCACACTGTCGGAGGGGCAGTGCTGAGGGAGTGCCGCACTGTCGGAGGGGCAGTGCTGAGGGAATGCCGCATTGTCAGAGGGATAGTACTGCGGGAGCGCCGCACTGTCAGAGGAGCAGTACTGAGGAGCCCCGCACTACCGGAGGTGCTGTCTTTCAGATGAGACATTAAACCGAGGCCCCGTCTGCTCTCTCGGGTGGATGTAAAAGATCCCATGGCACTATTTCGAAGAAGAGCAGGAGAGTTCTCCCCGGTGTCCTGGGGACAATATTTATCCCTCAATCAACATCACTAAAACAGATTATTTGGTCATTATCACATTGCTGTGTGTGGGAGCTTGCTGTGCGCAAATTGGCTGCTGCGTTTCCCACATTACAACAGTGACTGCACTGCGAGAAAGTACTTAATTTGCTGTAAAGCATCCTGAGGGCGAGAAAGGCGCTATATAAATGCGAATTCTTTCTACCTATCCTGAATGTACCACACCCAAGCACCACTCTGTGTGACCTGAGGCGGCAAGCATTGACAGGTTATTCGGCCATGGGAGGGCACCACAACTGGGGCAGATGCTGTCCACACATTGGGATTGTTCAGCGGGGGGGGGGGGGCGCCAGAGAGCAACTAGACTTTGAGGCTTCATGGGTTCTTTGCTTAAGAATTCACACCCACACATTGCTATTAAGAACTAGTTGGTTTATTCGCAAAGGTTTAACAATCACACTACGCATTACCGGTTCATCCACCAGGCTCACAACCACCTGCCCCATCGTGGATCCCCCAAACCCAACTGGCTGGGGTTTTATTGAGTCTTGGGAACATCACGTGACGGGCCAAGCCACTCACAATGCAACAGCTCTACAACTATTTTAGTTGAAACAATAATCAAGTGGCCCCTTATTAAAGGGGCACTAAAACCGACAATTTAAACAAATTACTCTTTAAACTTTAAACTGTCAACTTAAAATTTGATTGCTGGGGGTGATGATGCACTCCAGTCCCTCCGGCGCCCACCTCTCGCGGAAGGCCGCGAGCGTACCGGTGGACACCGCGTGCTCCATCTCCAGGGACACCCTGGCTCGGATGTAACCGCAGAAGAGAGGCAGGCAGTCGGGCTAAACGACCCCCTCGACCGCCCACTGCCTGGACCGGCTGATGGCCCCCTTGGCCATGCCCAGGAGCAGTCCTACAAGGAGGCCCTCGGACCTACCCGCTCCCCTCCGCACAGGGTGCCCAAAGATCAGGAGCATGGTCATCAGCTCGACAAACCTGTGAGCAGACTCACAGGGGCATACATTACACCCACGGCGCACTGTGGGTTCAGCCAACAGTGGGAGGGAGGGAAGGGTGTAGAGAGGCAGCAATAGACAGCGACCCCGCAGGAGGGGGCCGTGGGATTAGAAGCTTGGTCTCGAGCCCACCCAGCCTGTCCCCGTGGGGTTCGCTCTCAGAGAGCGGCCAGGGAGGTGGATGGAAACGGGGGGTGAAGCTACAGTGCAGGATATGCAGCAGTAGTGTCAATGCAAGGCTGGTGCTGAGGGCCTGAGTAGGGGAAAGGACAATGTAATATATTTGCTTCATGGGTTCTTTGCTTCAGAATCCATAGCAACACGTTGCTATTAAGAACTAGTTGGTTTATTAGCAAAGGTTTAACAATCACACTACACATTACCGGTTCATCCACCAGGCTCACAACCCCCTGGCCCATCGTGGATCCCCCGAACCCAACAGGCCGGGGTTTTATTGAGTCTTGTGAACATCACGTGACTGGCTAAGCCACTCCCAACTCAACAGCTCCACCAACCCGTGAGCATCCTCACAGGGGCACACATTTACAGCCAGGGCAGCTCTGAAGGAGCAGGAGGAGGGCATGGCGGAAGACTCTGTCACCAATAGTAAGGCCACGATTCACCGTACGGCTCGCGTTTCACCGTTAACCCAGGTGCTCACAGGATCGGTAAATCCTTCCCTGAAATATGGGCAGCTCCTCATAAATTAGCTCAATTTTCCAATTCAAAAGAAACTTGTTCTTAACCTTAACAGGAGCTCAATGTTTCTAATTGATCCAGTAATTTGTGCATGGGGAGTGGAGGGGTTCGGAATTACTGTTACACCATTCACTCTCCAACAGTAAAATGCCGTGTCGTACATCGCTAACAGTGATGTTTATCTGACCATTAACCTCCTCATCAAGAGAATCCAGGCATCTCAGCACTATTGGAGCAAGAGGTTCCATTAGTGTATTCCTAACTGTAATGGATTTGCTTCATGGGTTCTTTGCTGAAGAATCCATAGCAACACATTGCTATTAAGAACTCGTTGGTTTATGAGCAAAGGTTTAACAATCACATTACACATTACCGGTTCATTCACCAGGCTCACAACCACCTGTCCCATCGTGGATCCCCCGAACCCAACTGGCCGGGGTTTTATTGAGTCTTGTGAACATCGTGTGACTGGATAAGCCACTCACAACTCAACAGCTCCACAACTATTTTAATTACAGTATAAATCAATTGCCCCCTTATTAAAGAGGCATCAGAACCGACAAATTAGCAACTAAAACTTTATGGAACTTAAACGGTCAAATTAAAATTTGGTTGCCGGGGGTGATGATGCACTCCAGTCCCTCCGGTGCCCACCTCTCGCGGAAGGCCGCGAGCGTACCGGTGGACACCGCGTGCTCCATCTCCAGGGACACTCTGGCTCAGATGTAACCGCGGAAGAGAGGCAGGCAGTCGGGCTGAACGACCCCCTCGACCGCCCGCTGCCTGGACCGGCTGATGGCCCCCTTGGCCAGGCCCAGGAGCAGTCCTACGAGGAGGCCTTCGGACCTACCCGCTCCCCTCCGCACAGGGTGCCCAAAGATCAGGAGCGTGGGACTGAAGCGCAAACAGAATTTGAGGAGCAGCTCCTTCAAATATTGGAAGAGGGGCTGCAACCTCACTCACTGAACATAGACGTGGAACACGGACTCCTCCAGACCGCAGGAATTGCAGGCGGCCTGGGAGTCCGTGAACCGACTTAAAAACTGCCTCGTGCAACACCCTCCAGGCCAAGTCCCCAATAAATAAATGGACGACTCCCGTGTAGAGAGCAGACCAATGGGGACCCCCGCCTCCTCCGGACGTGGACACCGCGTGCTCCATCTCCAGGGACACCCTGGCTTGGATGTAACCGCGGAAGAGAGGCAGGCAGTCGGGCTGAACGACCCCCTCAAAACAGCTCGACCGACCGGCGAGCATACTGACAGGGGCACACATTACACCCCCCTTTCACCAATGGGCCACGCACACAAATTGAGACGTTAAAAAAATGAATTCTCGGAGTGTGGGCGTCGCTGGCCAGGCCGGTATTTATCGCCCGACCCCTCGTTCCCCTGAGAAGGTGCTGGTGGGTCCAACTTCTTGAACCGCTTCAAGTAGTTTGATACAACTGAGTGGTCACTTCAGTGGGCAGTTAGGAGTCAACCACATTGCTGTGTGACTGGAGTCACAGCCCACACCTGGAGCACTGTGAGCCGTTCTGGGCCCCACACCTTAGGGAGGGTGCAGTGTAAGTTTACCAGAATGATACCCGACTCCAAGGGTTAAACTACGAGGAGAGCTTACACACACTAGGGTTGTATTCCCTGGAATTTAGAAGGTTAAGGGGTGATCTGATAGCAGTTTTCAGGATATTAAGGGGAACACAAGAGGGTAGATCGAGAGAACCTATTCCCGCTGGTTGGGGATTCTGGGACTAGGGGCAAAGTCTAAAGATTAGAGCCAGACCTTTCAGGAGTGAAATTAGGAAACACTTCGACACACAAAGGGTGGTAGAGGTTTGGAACTCTCTTCCGCAAATGGTAATTGGTGCTGGGGGTCAATTGTTAATTTTATATCAGAGATTGATAGATTTCTGTTAACCAAAGGTATTAAGGCATATGGGCCAAAGGCGGGTATACGGAGTTAGGTCACAGGTCAGCCATGATCTCATTGGATGGCGGAGCAGGCTCGAGGGGCCGAATGGCCTCCTCCTGTTCCCATGTTCCTAGATATGCCCAGACCAGGGTAAGGGCAGCAGATTTCCTTCCCTAAAGGGACATCGGTGAACCAGTTGGGTTTTTACGACACTCCGATAGCGTCATGGTCACTTTTACTGAGACCAGCTGCTTATTTCCGGATTTATTTACAATTATTAAACTGCAAAGCACCAGAGTATGGGTCATGGCTATTGAATAGGGGCGGGCTAAATGGGGGCAAGCGACCTTATACTGCTGCTGTTGTTCCAAGAGACACAATAAATGGTAGGACACTGAGAAGTGTAGAGGAACAGAGGGACCTGGGAGTGCAGGTCCACAGATCCCTGAAGGTAGCAGGACAGGTGAATAAGGTGGTTAAGAAGGCGTACGGAATACTTGCCTTTATTAGCCGAGGCACAGAATACAAGAGCAAGGAGGTTATGCTGGAACTGTATAAAACACTGATTAGACCACAGCTGGAGTACTGCGTGCAGTTCTGGTCACCACATCACAGGAAAGATGTGATTGCACTCATCATCATAGGCAGTCCCTTGAAACGAGGATGACTTGCTTCCAGGCCAAAAAGGGATGAGTTCACAGGTGTTTCGATAAAGGACCCAATATTCCGGATCCCGAACTATATGTTGAAGGGTGGAAGATGCCTGTGGGTGGATTGTTTTAACGTGGGGTGACCGTTGCACACCAGCCACCACACGGGGCTTGACAGAGCGAGGTCTAGGTCCAGTGGCAAGGGTTAGAAACATAGAAACATAGAAAATAGGTGCAGGAGCAGGCCATTCAGCCCTTCTAGCCTGCACCGCCATTCAATGAGTTCATGGCTGAACATGAAACTTCAGTACCCCCTTCCTGCTTTCTCGCCATAACCCTTGATCCCCCGAGTAGTAAGGACTTCATCTAACTCCCTTTTGAATATATTTAGTGAATTGGCCTCAACTACTTTCTGTGGTAGAGAATTCCACAGGTTCACCACTCTCTGGGTGAAGAAGTTTCTCCTCATCTCGGTCCTAAATGGCTTACCCCTTATCCTCAGACTGTGACCCCTGGTTCTGGACTTCCCCAACATTGGGAACATTCTTTCTGCATCTAACCTGTCTAAACCCGTCAGAATTTTAAACGTTTCTATGAGGTCCCCTCTCATTCTTCTGAACTCCAGTGAATACAAGCCCAATTGATCCAATCTTTCTTGATAGGTCAGTCCCGCCATCCCGGGAATCAGTCTGGTGAACCTTCGCTGCACTCCCTCAATAGCAAGAATGTCCTTCCTCAAGTTAGGAGACCAAAACTGTACACAATACTCCAGGTGTGGCCTCACCAAGGCCCTGTACAACTGTAGCAACACCTCCCTGCCCCTGTATTCAAATCCCCTCGCTATGAAGGCCAACATGCCATTTGCTTTCTTAACCGCCTGCTGTACCTGCATGCCAACCTTCAATGACTGATGTACCATGACACCCAGGTCTCGTTGCACCTTCCCTTTTCCTAATCTGTCACCATTCAGATAATAGTCTGTCTCTCTGTTTTTACCACCAAAGTGGATAACCTCACATTTATCCACATTATACTTCATCTGCCATGCATTTGCCCACTCACCTAACCTATCCAAGTCACTCTGCAGCCTAATAGCATCCTCCTCGCAGCTCACACTGCCACCCAACTTAGTATCATCCGCAAATTTGGAGATACTGCATTTAATCCCCTCGTCTAAATCATTAATGTACAATGTAAACAGCTGGGGCCCCAGCACAGAACCTTGCGGCACTCCACTAGTCACTGCCTGCCATTCTGAAAAGTACCCGTTTACTCCTACTCTTTGCTTCCTGTCTGACAACCAGTTCTCAATCCACGTCAGCACACTACCCCCAATCCCATGTGCTTTAACTTTGCACATTAATCTCTTGTGTGGGACCTTGTCGAAAGCCTTCTGAAAGTCCAAATATACCACATCAACTGGTTCTCCTTTGTCCACTTTACTGGAAACATCCTCAAAAAATTCCAGAAGATTTGTCAAGCATGATTTCCCTTTCACAAATCCTTGCTGACTTGGACCTATCATGTCACCATTTTCCAGATGCACTGCTATGACATCCTTAATAATTGATTCCATCATTTTACCCACTACTGAGGTCAGGCTGACCGGTCTATAATTCCCTGTTTTCTCTCTCCCTCCTTTTTTAAAAAGTGGGGTTACATTGGCTACCCTCCACTCCATAGGAACTGATCCAGAGTCAATGGAATGTTGGAAAATGACTGTCAATGCATCCGCTATTTCCAAGGCCACCTCCTTAAGTACTCTAGGATGCAGGCCATCAGGCCCTGGGGATTTATCTGCCTTCAATCCCATCAATTTCCCCAACACAATTTCCCGACTAATAAAGATTTCCCTCAGTTCCTCTTCCTTACTAGACCCTCTGACCCCTTTTATATCCGGAAGGTTGTTTGTATCCTCCTTAGTGAATACCGAACCAAAGTACTTGTTCAATTGATCCGCCATTTCTTTGTTCCCCGTTATGACTTCCCCTGATTCTGACTGCAGGGGACCTACGTTTGTCTTCACCAACCTTTTTCTCTTTACATACCTATAGAAACTTTTGCAATCCGCCTTAATGTTCCCTGCAAGCTTCTTCTCGTACTCCATTTTCCCTGTCCTAATCAAACCCTTTGTCCTCCTCTGCTGAGTTCTAAATTTCTCCCAGTCCCCAGGTTCGCTGCTATTTCTGGCCAATTTGTATGCCACTTCCTTGGCTTTAATACTATCCCTGATTTCCCTAGATAGCCACGGTTGAGCCACCTTCCCCTTTTTATTTTTACGCCAGACAGGAATGTACAATTGTTGTACTTCATCCATGCGGTCTCTAAATGTCTGCCATTGCCCATCCACAGTCAACCCCCTAAGTATCATTCGCCAATCTATCCTAGCCAATTCACGCCTCATACCTTCAAAGTTACCCTTCTTTAAGTTCTGGACCATGGTCTCTGAAATTACTGTTTCATTCTCCATCCTAATGCAGAATTCCACCATATTATGGTCACTCTTCCCCAAGGGGCCTCGCACAATGAGATTGCTAATTAATCCTCTCTCATTACACAACACCCAGTCTAAGATGGCCTCCCCCCTAGTTGGTTCCTCAACATATTGGTCTAGAAAACCATCCCTTATGCACTCCAGGAAATCCTCCTCCACCGTATTGCTTCCAGTTTGGCTAGCCCAATCTATGTGCATATTAAAGTCACCCATTATAACTGCTACACCTTTATTGCATGCACCCCTAATTTCCTGTTTGATGCCCTCCCCAACATCCCTATTACTGTTTGGAGGTCTGTACACAACTCCTACTAACGTTTTTTGCCCTTTGGTGTTCTGCAGCTCTACCCATATAGATTCCACATCATCCAAGCTAATGTCTTTCCTAACTATTGCATTAATCTCCTCTTTAACCAGCAATGCTACCCCACCTCCTTTTCCTTTTATTCTATCCTTCCTGAATGTTGAATACCCCTGAATGTTGAGTTCCCAGCCCTGATCATCCTGGAGCCACGTCTCCGTAATCCCAATCACATCATATTTGTTAACATCTATTTGCACAATTAATTCATCCACCTTATTGCGGATACTCCTTGCATTAAGACACAAAGCCTTCAGGCTTGTTTTATTAACACCCTTTGTCCTTTTAGAATTTTGCTGTACAGTGGCCCTTTTTGTTCTTTGCCTTGGGTTTCTCTGCCCTACACTTTTCCTCATCTCCTTTCTGTCTTTTGCTTTTGGCTCCTTTTTGTTTCCCTCTGTCTCCCTGCATTGGTTCCCATCCCCCTGCCATATTAGTTTAAATCCTCCCCAACAGCACTAGCAAACACTCCCCCGAGGACATTGGTTCCAGTCCTGCCCAGGTGCAGACCGTCCGGTTTGTACTGGTCCCACCTCCCCCAGAACCGGTCCCAATGCCCCAGGAATTTGAATCCCTCCCTGCTGCACCACTGCTCAAGCCACGTATTCAAGTCGACTGGATATGATTACACTAGAGAGGGTACAGAGGAGATTTACGAGGATGTTTCCTGGACTGGAGAATTTTAGCTATGAGGAAAGATTGGATAGGCTGGGGTTGTTTTCTTTGGAACCCCTTTTAAAAAATTAATTCACAGGATGTGGGCATTTATTGCCCATCCCTAATTGCCCCCGAGAAGGTGGTAGTGAGCCGCCTTCTTGACTCAACTGCGTGTCTCGCTAGGCCATTTCAGAGGGCAGTTAATAGCCAACCACATTGGTGAGGGTCTGGAGTCACCTATAGGCCAGGCCGGGTAAGGACGGCAGATTTCCTTCCCTAAAAGACATTAGTGAACCAGACAGGTTTTTACCTCAATCCAGTAGTTTAGTGGTCACCATTATTGGTTTATTTAATCCAGATTTATTTAATTGAATTTAAATTCCCCAGCTACCGTGGTGGGATTTGAACTTGGGTCTCAGGATCACCAGTCTGTACCTCTGGGTTACTGGTCCAGTGACATCACCACAATGCTATTCATCATCATAGGCAGTCCCTCGGAATCGAGGAAGACTTGCTTCCACTCCCAAAGTGAGTTCTTTGGTGGCTGAACAGTCCGATGTGAGAGCCACAGACCCTGTTACAGGTGGGACAGACATTCGCCGGGGGAAGGGGGTGGGTGGGGCTGGTTTGCCACAAGCTCCTTCCGCTGCCTGCGCCTGACCTCTTCACGCTCTTTTTGGTTGAGACTCGAGGTGCTCAGCGCCCTCCCGGATTCATTTTCTCCACCTCGGGTGGTCTTCGGCCAGGGTCTCCCAGGTGTCAGTGGTGATGTCGCACTTCACCAGGGAGGCTTTGAGGGTGTCCTTGTAACGTTCCCGCTGCCCACCTTTGGCTCATTTACCATGAAGGAGCTCCGCATAAAGCATTTACTTTGGGAGTCTCGTGTCTGGCATGCGAACTATGTGGCCTGCCCAGCGGAGCTGATCGAGTGTGGTCAGTGCTTCAATGCTGGGAATGTTGGCCTGGGCGAGGACGCTGATGTTGGTGCGTCTGTCCTCCCAGGGAATTTACAGGATCTTGCGGAGACATCGTTGGTGATATATCTCCAGCGACTTGAGGTGCCTTCTGTACATTGCTATTGCACCCTACCCTTAACCCATCATCGCTGTCTACCAAAGACCTCACAACACACAGGCCATAAACCAGATCTTAGTGTTAAACAAGGACTCAGCATTCAAGCACAAAATTAATTCCTCAGAAAAAACAGAGCAATTTCTTTGGTTTACAAGGTACAGTCCATCTTTCAATGACACAAAATGCTTAGATAGTGAACAAACTGGAATCATTATTGACATCAATCTCTGTCCTCACAGGAACAAAGCGATCTTGCACAAGAGCTGATCCCAAGGTCTCACTACGAAGGTTGAACAAGCTTGGTTTGCCCAACCCCCCTGCCCGACCCGCCCCTAATTCTGTCGCTAAAGACCAGTCATTCGCACACTGAATATTACAGCGAGGTGTGTTCGCACTCCGAGTTGTTCTCAACACTTCCGCCGCTAACTGAAAGGGAGAAAGCCAATTTGGTAACTCAGTACGGCCATGGGATTAGCTGGGCATGGAATGGGAGAATTTTATCTGTGAGGAAAGATTGGATAGGCTGGGGTTGTTTTGCTTGGAACAGAGGAGGCTGAGAGGAGACCTGATTGAGGTGTATAAAATGATGAGGGGCCTGGATAGAGTGGATAGGAAGGACCTGTTTCCCTTAGCAGAGGGGTCATCAACCAGGGGGCATAGATTTAAAGTAATTGGGGGGAGGTTTAGAGGGGATTTGAGGGGAAATTTCCTCACCCAGAGGGCTGTGGGGGTCTGGAACTCACTGCCTGAAAGGGTGGTAGAGGCAGAAACCCTCACCACATTTAAAAAGTACCTGGATGTGCACTTGAAGTGCCGTAACCCACAGGGCTACGGACCGAGAGCTGGAAAGTGGGATTAGGCTGGGTAGCTCTTTGTCGGCCGGTGACACGATGGGCCGAATGGCCTCCTTCCGTGCTGTAAATTTCTGTGATTCTATGACTTCCAGCTGCCCCATCATTTGCACAATGGCTGCCTGCTATTTCCAGCACTTTCTGCATTGCTTTCTGAAGACCAGTTCATTCTCCTCCCCCTTCGTTCAGACCTTTGCTCTCGTCTATCTGGCCTCCCACCTGCCCCCCTCCATAAAATTCAGCTCATCCTAAACTCGGCTGCCCTGTGTCCTAACTCACACCAAGTCCCGCTCACCTATCACCCCCTGTGCTCACTGCCCCGTGTCCTAACTCACACCGAGTCCCACTCACCCATCACCCCCTGTGCTCACTGCCCCGTGTCCTAACTCACACCGAGTCCCACTCACCCATCACCCCCTGTGCTCTCTGCCCCGTGTCCTAACTCGCACCGAGTCCCACTCACCCATCACCCCCTGTGCTCACTGCCCCGTGTCCTAACTCACACCGAGTCCCACTCACCCATCACCCCCTGTGCTCTCTGCCCCGTGTCCTAACTCGCACCGAGTCCCACTCACCCATCACCCCCTGTGCTCACTGCCCCGTGTCCTAACTCACACCGAGTCCCACTCACCCATCACCCCCTGTGCTCACTGCCCCGTGTCCTAATTCGCACCGAGTCCTGCTCACCCATCACCCCCTGTGCTCGCTGACCTACAGTCCGGCAACGCCTCGATTTCGAAATCTTCCATCCTTATTTTCAAATCTCTCCATGCCCTCGCCCCCTCGAGGTCTCTGCACTCCTCCAATTCTGCCCTCTTGAGCATCCTGATTATAATCGCTCCACCATCGGTGGCCGTGCCTTCTGTTGCCTGGGCCCCAAGCTCTGGAACTCCCTCCCTAAACCTCTCTACTTCTCTCTCCTCATTTAAGACGCTCCTTAAAACCTAATCCCTTGACCAAGCTTTTGGTCACCTGCCCTAATATCTCCTTATGTGGCTCAGCATTGGGTTTTGTTTGATAGTCGCTCCTATGAAACTCCTTGGCACGTTTTAGTACGTGAAAGGCGTTACATCAGCGTGGTTCCAGCCCTTTACAGAGGTTTGTTCATCTGCCACCCGCACCAATATGGTGACACGGTTTACGACCAAACACCCTGGACCTCAAATACAGCAACTGTGAAGCAGACACTCTCCAGGTTTGTAAATGCCATTGGCCTTAACCTAACCCAGTAACATCAACCACTGCACATATTTTGTATATGGGAGATATACATGAATGAAAATGGACAGATAAACGAATGGACTTGCATTTATACAGTGCTTTCACAATCGCAGGATGTCCCACATCTCTTTACAGCCAATGAAGTAACTTGGCAGTGTAGACACTATTGTGCCTTAGTGGGTAGCAATCTCGCCTCTGAGTCAGAAGGATGTGGGTTCAGAGCCTTGAACACAGAAATCGAGGCTGACAGTCCCAGGGAATTAATGAGCGAGCGTTGCACTGTCGGAGGGGCAGTACGGAGGGAGCGCCGCACTGTCGGAGGGGCAGTACTGAGGGAGTGCCGCACTGTCGGAGGGGCAGTACTGAGGGAGTGCCGCACTGTCGGAGGGGCAGTACTGAGGGAGTGCCGCACTGTCGGAGGTGCCGTCCATCAAATGAGACGTTAAACCGAGGCCCCGTCTGCTCTCTCAGGTGGACGTAAAAGATCCCACGGCCACTATTTTGAAGAAGAGCCCCGTTTCCCACATTACAACAGTGACCACACTTCAAAAGTACCTCATTGGCTGTAAAGCGCTTTTGGATATCCGGTGATCGTGAAGGGTGCTATATAAATGCAAGTATCTTGTGCCTGTCCTTCTGTGTACCATCAGTCATGTCCTCCCCCTCCCCCTCCCCTCCTCCCCCCACTCCCCCTCCCCCTCCCCTCCTCCCCCCACTCCCCTCCCCCTCCCAAACCCCCTCCCCTCCTCCCCCCACTACCACTCCCAATTCCCCTCCCCGTCCCTCTCCCCACTCCCCCTCCCACTCCCCCTCCCCTCCTCCCCCCACTCCCTCTCCCACTCTGCCTCCCCTCCTCCCCCCACTCCCCCTCCCAACTCCCGCTCCCCCTCCCCTTCCAGATCCCTCTCTGCCTCCCGCTCCCCCTCCCCCTCCCGCTCCCTCTCCCCATCCCAATTCCCCTCCCCTCCCCCTCACATCTCCCCTCCCACTTCCGATCCCCCTCCCCATCCACTCCCCCTTCCCCCTCCCCCTCCCGGTCCCCATCCAGCTCCCGCTCTCCCTTCATCTCCTCTCCCCCTCCCGATCCTCCTCCCGATCCCCCTCCTCCCTCTCCTGATCTCCCTCCCCCTTCCCCTCCCACTCCCCCCTCCCGATCCCCTCTCCCCTCCCGATCCCCCTCCCCTCCCCCTCCTACTCCCCCTCCCCCTCCCGCTCCCCCTCCCGATCTCCCCCCTCCCCATCCCCCTCCTCTCCCCATCCCCCTCCCTCCCACTCCCCCTCCCGCTCCCCCTCCCGATCCCTCCTCTCCCCCATCCCCATCCCTACCGATCCCCCTCCCCCTACCCTCCCCCTCTCACTTCCCATCCCCCTCCCTCTCCCTGCCCCTCCCCCTCCCACTCACCTCCCCCCATTGCCCAATGTCCTGAGAGAGGCAAAGAACGAGATGGACAATACCGTCGGGAGAATGTGTGGGAAAAAACACTGGGAAATTCCCCTCCGAGCCGCCAATCGTGATCACGCAAGCTCCGAGGTGATTAGATAACCAGGTGAATATCACAGCGAGGTGTTTGGTGCACATCTTAAACCGATCTCACTGCCAGAACAGCAGGAGATCATGGGACTGGCTGTTCAGTGGTCCAGGCGATACAGGCGATTGGGGGTACATCACCCAGTGCCAACTGCTATATACAGGATGGGCAAAACCCAATAGATTCATAGAACGGTTACAGCACAGGAGGATCCCATTCGGCCCGTCGAGCCCGTGCCAGCTCTCTGCAAGAGCACCTCAGCCAGTCCCACTCCCCCGCCCTTTCCCCGGAGCCCTGCACATCTCTCTCCTTCAGACACTGATCCAACTCCCTTTTGAAAGCCGCGATTGCGTCTGCCTCCACCCCCCTCTCAGGCAGCGCATTCCAGATCCTAACCACTCGCTGCGTGAAAACGTTTTTCGTATGTTGCCTTTGGTTCTTCTGCCAATCGCCTTAAATCTGTGTCCTCTGGTTCCCGACCCTTCCACCAATGGGAACAGTTTCTCTCGATCCACTCTGTCCAGACCCCTCATGATTTTGAACACCTCGATCAAATCTCCTCTCAACCTTCTCTGCTCCAAGGAGAACAACCCCAGCTTCTCCAGTCTCTCCCCGTAACTGAAGTCCCTCATCCCTGGAACCATTCTCGTAAATTTCTCTCTGCACCCTCTCTAAGGCCTTCCCATCCTTCACAAGTGAGGGGAGCTATAGAAAGAAAGACTTAAATTTATATATCGCCTTTCATGACCACCGGAATTCTCAAAGCGCTTCACAGCCAATGAAGTACTTTTGGAGTGTAGTCACTGTTGTAATGTGGGAAACGCGGCAGCCAATTTGCGCACAGCAAGCTCCCACACACAGCAATGTGACAATGACCAGATAATTGTTTTAGTGATTTTGGTTGAGTGATAACTATTTGACCCAGGACACCAGGGATAACTCCCCTGCTCTTCTTCGAAATAGTGCCGTGGGATCTTTTACGTCCACCTGAGTGAGCAGACGGGGCCCCATCCGAAAGACGGCACCTCTGACAGTGCAGCACTCCCTGAGTACTGCCCCTCCGACAATGCGGCACTCCCTCAGTACTGACCCTCTGACAGTGCGGCGCTCCCTCAGTACTGCCCCTCCGACAGTGCGGCGCTCCCTCAGTACTGCCCCTCCGGCAGTGCGGCACTCCCTCAGTACTGCCCCTCTGACAGTGCGGCGCTCCCTCAGTACTGCCCCTCCGGCAGTGCGGCACTCCCTCAGTACTGCCCCTCTGACAGTGCGGCACTCCCTCAGTACTGCCCCTCCGACAGTGCGGCGCTCCCTCAGTACTGCCCCTCCGGCAGTGCGGCACTCCCTCAGTACTGCCCCTCTGACAGTGCGGCGCTCCCTCAGTACTGCACTGGGAGTGTCAGCCTAGATTTATGTGCTCGAATCTCTGGGAGAAAAATAACAAACAAAAAATTGATGGCGACAAAAGATACGCTGAGTAGTGGAAGAACGATTCATCGTTCGTGCAATGACTGAAGCTTTCAAACACTGAAAAGATTCACAACAGATGAGGAAGCCACAGAGATCTCCAGGTAGGCAAGAGGTGGCCAACAAGCACTCCACCACTTGCACGGAGTTACCCTCCTCATTATAACAGCTTATAGATTCTGTGCCAAAGGAGAGATGACTTCAACAAATCTCGCAGGTAATCCTAAATGTTGCAAATGGACCGTACAGGTCCTGCTTTTCTCGACCATCGCTCAATGTTGCATTCTGTAACACGATACGGTGGGGTTGGGAGCTATGTTGTGCAGAACCCCCCTGGAAATGCTGTGCCAGAACTCCATTCAGATGCCTCCCACAGCCCACCTGCCCCCCCAGCCTGGGGCTGAAATTGATGGCATCACACCAGGGAGAGCTTTCAACACAAGGTGCCTGTTCTCAGGCTCTCCGTTGCCAAGAGAGTTGAGGCAGAATAAGCAGCATTGAAGGCATGGCTGCCCAACAGTCCCTAGTGTACAGATATCTCCCTGGATAACATTTAGCTGCATGTTAAATTCAGGAGAATGCACCTTCCCTTTGAGCAATTTTTAACTGGCTGACTTGTATTCAAACATGACTTATATCCTGTTCCTGCAAAATCATCTTTTCCAAGGTACTACAAACATATTTTTTCCCGCCAACAGCAGCCATCTTAGTGTGACATTACAATCAGCGACAGAACGAACATTAGGACCATCAGGAGCCAGTCTCCAAAAGATGCCATTCTGACTTATCACAACGGATTACATCATAAATGCCTGATTCATACTTGCAATTATTATCGTGAATTTCATGTTCATCAGCTGAGGAATGTCAGTGTTGGGAATGGAATGTAGCTCCCATTCCACTGTCCCATCAAACACTCCCGGGGCAGGTACAGGGGGTTAGACACAGAGTAAAGCTCCCTCTACACTGTCCCATCAAACACTCCCAGGGCAGGTACAGGGGGTTAGATACAGAGTAAAGCTCCCTCTACACTGTCCCATCAAACACTCCCAGGGCAGGTACAGCACGGGTTAGATACAGAGTAAAGCTCCCTCTACACTGTCCCATCAAACACTCCCAGGGCAGGTACAGCACGGGGTTGGATACAGAGTAAAGCTCCCTCTACACTGTCCCATCAAACACTCCCAGGGCAGGTACAGCACGGGTTAGATACAGAGTAAAGCTCCCTCTACACTGTCCCATCAAACACTCCCAGGGCAGGTACAGCACGGGGTTAGATACAGAGTAAAGCTCCCTCTACATTGTCCCATCAAACACTCCCAGGGCAGGTACAGCACGGGGTTAGATACAGAGTAAAGCTCCCTCTACACTGTCCCATCAAACACTCCCAGGGCAGGTACAGCACGGGGTTAGATACAGAGTAAAGCTCCCTCTACACTGTCCCATCAAACACTCCCAGGGCAGGTACAGCACGGGGTTAGATACAGAGTAAAGCTCCCTCTACACTGTCCCATCAAACACTCCCAGGGCAGGTACAGCACGGGTTAGATACAGAGTAAAGCTCCCTCTACACTGTCCCATCAAACACTCCCAGGGCAGGTACAGCACGGGGTTAGATACAGAGTAAAGCTCCCTCTACACTGTCCCATCAAACAATGTGTTCCAATGTCAGATTAGTACCCTGTTAGTGTCAGTAATGACACCAGTCATCCAGTGACATCAACAAGTAAGACAGACAATTGAGCCCCAAAACTTAACAAATGAAACGTGACTATTACAGGTAGTGACGCTATAATTCCCAACTGCTGGATGGCGCCCATTGGCTAAAATCCTGACTTTTTGTTGAATTGTGGCATACAATGCCCTTAAAGGGTTCATCCCATTGGGACTGAATATTTGGACGTGTTTGATCAACGATGGCGATCTGTAAGATTGAGTTGTGGAAAATATGCAATAAAGAGGCCAGTAAATACCATGACCTGGCTTGGGGAGGTGGTGGGGAGAGGAATACCTGGATACATAACACACAAGTCCAAAAGCCACGAGCCTAACACTGAGCATTCATCCTACTCGATAAAAGCCCATCTATTATTTGGTTGTAATTCACTTTGGAAAGCACAGCAAGCAACATCCAGTGTGGAGGTGGGCAGAGTGCCCTATGAACAGGTGATTGATAATATTCAACAAGGCATGTGTCACATCATAGACCCAAAACTATAAGAACATTTGATAAGCATTCAAGAGTGTCCAGTGCACCTACAACACCAGAGGATGCTGTCACAGCAGATATTCGGGGCACATTCTGCACGCCGCATGATGGTCATTTATCGCAAGGAAATCACCATTTTTCTTTTGCAATTTTGAAATAAAATATTCAAAGCCAATGATAACCATTACCCAAGGAGTTACAACACCCAGTGTTGAGGGCACGGCTCCACTCTCTGTGAGGGGATAAGATTGCAAACCGGGAACATCACATTCTTTAATCAAAGTTACATTTTTTAACGTGTAATAGGAAGGGTTTGAACCTTCCATTCAGAGCCTTGCTCAGAAAGGCTTGACTCTGATCCCGGGGATGAGCAGACAATTGTGTCGCTGCTGTTACTCACTGTTCTCCCTCTCGGAAGTCTATTGCATGCTGACACTAATTAGCACAGAATTGTGAGTGAAAAACTCCCTTGTACCACCTGAAGGCTTTCAATCCAATCATGCTTAGCTCTTGGATCCAATACTGGAGAGGGGAAACTGCATCACAACCAAACTCCAGGCATCAGGAATCTAACTCCCAACTTTCTATCAAATGTCTATTCAATTGATTATAGCCCCCTCCCCATACACACACTGCCCTGCATTCTGCTAAAATCTTGATGCTAAATATCATTATTTTTCTTATGAAACACCAACACTCACAACTCAAACTTCAGATAAAATGAATCTTGCCACAAGCTAAAGTGAGGACCCTGGGGCCAATGTAAAACAGAAAGAGTTAAGCATGGCCACCTGAGATATGGAAGGGGTCCAATGTTGTAACCTTTTTTTTAAACTGGAAGTACCAGTTATGTTGACAAAAATAAGGTTAAACCCAACACAAGTCTGTAAAAAAAATGATCTTTTAAAAAATATATCATTTTTTTTCAAGCTTCAAATGGTAACACAACACATCTGTGAATGAAGTTTTGACATATATTTCAACAGACTAAAATGATCCTTTTAAAAAAACATCCTCTGTATTTCAGTTTACAGTCAGAATGAGTCATATGTGGCTTTTAAATGACAGGGCTGATGACGTCATTACTGTTTTTAGCAATGTATTTTAAGGCTGGATTCTATATAATATTTTTCTCTCTCTTTAAAAAAAAACAGAGTCGAGGGGAGGGAGGGAGGGGATTTTGGCTGCAGGGATAAGGGGAAATATGAATGCCCAATTCAGTCTCCCATGTTTAACAAGAAAGTGATTTATCCCAGTGGATATTAATGTCGCTCCCCCCACCCCCCACCTCACCCCCACTGCCCACCCACCCACCCCTTCCCAACTCACTATTTATTGCAGCAAGTACTCAACCCGCCCCAGAGGAGATGACCAGCCCATCCCACTGCAATCCAACCTGCAATTGATGGAATTGCACCATCCTGAGCTACGGATAATGCTTCCATCAAGACCCAATTCATCTGATCACTTTTAATAATGAAATTTATATATATATATATATGTGTGTGTGTCTGTGTGTATGAGGGAAAAGCCAGCAGGTCCTGTGAAGTACAGGGTCCACAGTTATAAGGGAGCCTAGACGTTAAAAAAAGGAGCTTTCTGTTTTCATCTCCCTGAGTGTTTGGGAGCTCAGATGCAAATGATTTTGATAGCGAGCCTTGCATGTTTTAAGGTGCAATATTGTAACCCAGTTTTTGGACAAAGTCTTTCCCTGGCAGTAAAAGATTGGGAATATCTGTTCCTTTCAGCCCCCCCCCCCCACCTTATCCCATTTTCCTACTCATTTTCTAATTCCAATTTGTTCCCTCTCTCTTTCCTTGTGTTACAGGTTTCAACATTCCTTTCCATCCTGACAATATTTCTGGGTGGGATTGTTATTTTGTTGGGGGGGGGGGTTATTTTTTTGGGGGGTGGGGAGAAGGGAGGGGGGTAAGGGAGGTGCAATCGTTTCATTTCATTTATTACAAATAAATAAAACCAGACATGATCTAAAAGGAAGAGAATGTACCCATTTTGTCTTTGATAAGAATTAATTCTGACACACCCAAAATGGCTGTTTCTTTTCTCATTACAATAATAAAAAGAGCTTGTGTTAAAAAAAAATCCTGATTAAAAAAAGAACTGAATATCCCCCTCCCCCTTTTATATAAAAAAAAATTGAAATTAATATTTCATTAACCACCAGACTGATCCCTCATTCAAAGATCCCATGTGTGAAGAATGGCATGCTGCTTTAACGATTCCCCCTTTGCTTTACTAAAATACCTCTGATTAATTCGTTGCTATTGATTTTTTGGAGGGTGGAAAGACATATAGTATTCAGCATGCTACCCTGCTGCAGAATATGTTAACGGGAACCTGGATGGTGGGATGGGGATAGATGCAGAATGCGTCAAAAAGCACTATTGAGAGAAGTCATTTTGCTATTCATTTCATGTTCGGCCATCAGTCTCCCATATACAATAAACATGGGGGTATGGTGGGGGGTGGAGTGAGCACACGGAGATGGTGTATATGGGGAAAGGGGAGGGAGGGGGAGCAGAGGGGTGTGAAATACCTTCAAGGCAGCAAGTTCTCCATAATCCAGAATGGGTCATCACTTCTTCGTTTTTTTTGCTCGTCTCATTTTCACTGACAGTCTTGCTTTTGCAAACCCCCCTGGAGTATAGCCAGTAGTCCGTTCCTACAGCAATGGTCATCAGACTGAAGGCAGCGAAGGCTCCCACAGTGGTAAGGAGCATCTGTACACCACGATCAAACAGCCCCATAATTCTTCATTATATTCCGACACACATACAACACACTCTCTCTCTCTCTCTTTCTCAGGTAGATGAGAAAATATCCCCTTCCAAAAATGAAAATAGGGAAGAAGGGAGGGGTGGGGAGGTGGGGAAGGGGGGGAAAGAGATCAAAAGGGGGGCAAGGAGGAGGAGGGGGGCAGAGGAGGGGACCACCCAGTTCCAATCCAATATATATTATATATAGATATATATATATATAATTTATAGATATTCTCTATTTAAAAAAAAGCAAAGCCCCCCCCAAAATAAATTAATCCTTTTTTCTAAAATTCTGATCCTCAGTTTCCATAGGTGATGGCTATTTTTGAGAGAGCTTCAGATGAAAGATAGGGATGAACGGTTGCATCTGTACACCAGGCTCGCATCAGGACCGAGGGAGATAGACACAGCATCAACAGAGCCACCTTCTATCGTCTTGCTGCTGAGAATCGTGTCCAACGCCATGAAATCTTTGCAGTCCTCTTGTTCTCACAGAAGCAGGGGGTTGATATTGTACAGATATATTCTTTTTTTCAAGGAAGGTTAGACTTGAGAAGGTCTTGCCATGCATTTCATGCTGGCTACAGTCAGTTGCCCAGTGGTGCTGAAATGGACAGCTCCTCCTATTTCAGCTCGTCTTGTTCAAAGGCTCGCTCCTGGGACACATTCATTCTCTCTCTCTCTCTCTCTCTCTCTGTTGTTTCTTTTCCTTTCTTTCTTCCTTCCCCAGCTTCTCCTTCTTTTATTCTGGTTCCCTCCCCCCCCCGGTTCCCTTCTGTCTCTCTCTCCCTCTCGGCACCTGGAAAGAGCAGCTCTCGGGCTCAGGAGCAGGGAGAAGGCGTCTCGAGTCCTCCCCAGCCTTGCTCGTCACTCCAACCGTACGTGCCCTCGACTTCCAATGCAGCCGTCACATCGCAATTAGACCGGTCCACACACACACACACACACACACATACACTCACAGAAAATACAGGAGGAGAAAAAAAATCACATGGTTCTGGGCAAAGAGAGCTAAAGATCTGCACGTGGAAGGGAATAATAAAAAGTTATAACACCATTCTTGCAATTTCAATAGCTCATTCACCAATTACCCTCCCTCTCAACCCCACATTCAACCAAAACTAGGTGGGTCACCCGCACAAGGCAGTCACTAATAAACCCAACAGGGAATTCAGGAGCAACTTCTTTACCCACAGAGTGGTGAGAATGTGGTTGAAAGAAAGACTTGCATTTCTATAGCGCCTTTCACGACCACCAGACGTCTCAAAGCACTTTACAGCCAATCAGGTACTTTCTGAAGTGTGGTCACTGTTGTAATGTGGGAAATGCAGCACACATCTTACGCACAGCAAGCTCCCACAAACAACAATGTGATAAATGGCCAAATAACCTGTTTTAATAATGTTGATTCATTGTTAAATCTTGGCCCCAGGACACCGGGGAGAACTCCCCTGCTCTTCTTTGAAATAGTGCCATGGGATCTTTTACGTCCACCTGAGAGAGCAGACGGGGCCTCGGTTTAATGTTTCATCCGAAAGACGGCACCTCTGACAGTGCGGCGCTCCCTCAGTACTGCCCCTCCGACAGTGCAGCTCTCCCTCAGTACTGCCCCTCCGACAGTGCAGCACTCCCTCAGTACTGTCCCTCCAACAGTGTGGTGCTCCCTCAGTACTGCCCCTCCGACAGTGCAGTGCTCCCTCACTGCTGTCCCTCCGACAGTGCGGTGCTCCCTCAGTACTGCCCCTTTGACAGTGCAGCACTCCCTCAGTACTGTCCCTCTGACAGTGCAGCACTCCCTCAGTATTGTCACTCCGACAATGCGGCACTCCCTCAGTACTGCCCCAACGACAATGCGGCGCTCCCTCAGCACTGCCCCTCCGAAAGTGCGGCGCTCCCTCAGTACTGCCCCTCCGACAGTGCGGCGCTCCCTCAGTACTGCCCCTCCGACAGTGCGGCGCTCCCTCAGTACTGCCCCTCCGACAGTGCGGCGCTCCCTCAGTACTGCCCCTCCGACAGTGCGGCGCTCCCGCAGCACTGCACTGGAGTGTCAGCATAGATTTATGTGCTCAAGTCCCTGGAGTGCAGCATAATTAAAGCATAATTCTTGCAATTGCAAGAATTCGCCTACCAATTACCCTCCCTCTCAATCCCACATTCAAGCACAACTGGGGGGTCACCGGTACAAGATAGTCACTAATAAGCCCAACAGGGAATTCAAGAGAAACTTCATGACCCAGAGAGCGGTGAGAATGTGGAACTCGCTGCTACAGGGAGGGGTTGAGTCAAATAGTATTGATGCATTTAAGGGGAAGCTGGATAAACACATGAGGGAGAAAGGAATAGAAAGAAAGACTTACATTTATATAGCACCTTTCATGACCACCGGACATCCCAAAGCGTTTTACAGTCAATGAAGTACTTTTGGAGTGTAGTCACTGTTGTAATGTGGGAAACGCAGCAGCCAATTTGCGCACAGCAAGCTCCCACACACAGCAATGTGATAATGACCAGATAATCTGTTTTAGTGATGTTGGTTGAGGGATAAATATTGGCCCCAGGACACCGGGGAGAACTCCCCTGCTCTTCTTGAAAATAGTGCCGTGGGATTTTTTACGTCCATCTGAGAAGGCAGATGGACCTCGGTTATTGTCTCATCCGAAAGACGGCACCTCCAACAGTGCAGCAGTCCCTCAGCACTGCCCCTCCGACAGTGCGGCACTCCCTCAGCACTGCCCCTCCGACAGTGCGGCGCTCCCTCAGTACTGCCCCTCCGACAATGCAGCGCTCTCTCAGTACTGCCCCTCTGACAGTGCAGCGCTCCCTCAGTACTACCCCTCCGACAGTGCAGCACTCCCTCAGTACTGCCCCTCCGACAGTGTGGCACTTCCTCAGTACTGCCCCTCCGACAGTGCGACACTCCCTCAGTACTGCCCCTCCGACAGTGCGGCGCTCCCTCAGTACTGCCCCTCCGACAGTGCGGCACTCCCTCAGTACTACCCCTCCGACAGTGCGGCGCTCCCTCAGTACTGCCCCTCTGACAGTGCGGCGCTCCCACAGTACTACCCCTCCGACAGTGCGGCGCTCTCACAGTACTGCCCCTCTGACAGTGCGGCTCTCCCTCAGTACTGCCCCTCCGACAGTGCGGCGCTCCCTCAGTACTGCACTGGGAGTGTCAGCCTAGAAATGTTGTATTCAAGTCCCTGGAGTGGGACCTGAACCCACAACCTTTTGACTCAGAGGCGAGTGTGCTACCCACTGAGTCACAGCTGACAGTAGAAGTTTATGCTGATAGGGTGAGTGGAAGAGGGGTGGGAGGGGGCTGGTATGGAGCATAAACCCTGGCACGGAGTGGTGGAGCCCAATGGCCTGTTTCTGGGCTATAAATCCTGTGTAATGTACTCCTGTTCAAACCATCTTGATTCAATTTTCCAACAGTCCAATTCTGTCGCACATTCTTTTATAATTCACTTCTGACCTGTGTATAGGACCTGATTATTATATTTTAACCAAGTGGTTAATAATTCAGACAGCGTGAGTTAAAATCCCTCCATGAGCAGTTTGTGAATTTGAACTTGTTTTTTAAAATCTGGAAATTAAAAGCTGTGATCGGTAAAAGTGAGCGTGAAGCTGTCAGATTATGGTAAAAACCCGACTGGTTCACCGATGTCCCTTTAGGGAAGGAAACCTGCCCTTACCTGGTCTGGGCCTATAGGTGACTCCAGTCCCCGCACCAATGGGGTTGACTCTTAACTGCCCCTCTGGGGTGGCCCAGCGAGTCCCTCAGTCAAGGCAACTAGGGGATGGGCAATAAATGCCAGCCTTGCCAGCAATGCCCACATCCTCAAACTCTACAGAATTCTTGACACAGGCGCTGTACAGGCTCATTTTGATTCCAGAGTGAGATTGTCGTATTCCAAACTTGCCACGGTACAGGCAATTTCAAAACCAGCTGTGGCATTTAAACGTATCAAACCTTCGCTGCGCCATTGATGTCAACAGAGTATTGTTACTAAACACTAAAGCAGCATCTTGTGGAGTGTCTACTTATCGCCATTATTTTTAGTACTGCCTCCTTTCGGGAGATAAAGAACTTTGACATGTCCCAAACTAAAGTCACTTTTTGGACGGGTAGAGTTCAGGGGAGGATTCTTCACTCTTGCTGTCTTCCAGTCCTGTTTTGTGGTGTCTCAGATATTATAATTGTGAGAATTCAAACTGTTGTAAGTCCCGCAAAATAATGTGAATCAGGAAATGTTCAAGCACACAGGTACAACAATAACTTGCATTTAACACAGTATAACATCCCAAAGCACTTCACCGGAGCGATTACCGAACAGAAATTTGACACCGAGCCACACAAGGCGTTATTAGGACAGGTGACCAAAAGCTTGGTCAAAGAGGCAGCTTTCAAGGAGCATTTTAAAAGAGGAAAGAGAGGCAGGACAATTGACTTGCCATCAAAGTATCCAATGTGAATTTAGTTGGGTTTCCCCAGACTAAGATAGTTTGGTAATATCACAGTGTAACCAGGAATCAACTCTGTGATTATTGGGTCACTGCACAGGTACGGTACAACCCTTCATCTTCAAACCTTGTCATTTACTGTTGCTGGCCACTTAATGTTTATTTCCTTTTCGTGGGAAATTCTTTATCGTATATTGCTCAGAAACCCCCTAGTTTATTGATTTGCCTTTTCAATCAGACATTTTTCAACTTTTATCACTGGTGTTAGCATCAAATACTCCCAGTGCAAGTATAGGGGGTTAGATACAGAGTAAAGCTCCCTCTACACTGTCCCATCAAACACTCCCAGGGCAGGTACAGGGGGTTAGATACAGAGTAAAGCTCCCTCTACACTGTCCCATCAAACACTCCCAGAGCAGGTACAGCACGGGGTTAGATACAGAGTAAAGCTCCCTCTACACTGTCCCATCAAACACTCCCAGAGCAGGTACAGCACGGGGTTAGATACAGAGTAAAGCTCCCTCTACACTGTCCCATCAAACACTCCCAGAGCAGGTACAGCACGGGGTTAAATACAGAGTAAAGCTCCCTCTACACTGTCCCATCAAACACTCCCAGAGCAGGTACAGCACGGGGTTAAATACAGAGTAAAGCTCCCTCTACACTGTCCCATCAAACACTCCCAGGGCAGGTACAGGGGGTTAGATACAGAGTAAAGCTCCCTCTACACTGTCCCATCAAACACTCCCAGGGCAGGTACAGCAGAAGATAAAGCTCATTTTGCTCTGTCCCAAACTGTGCCTGAACTCCAAACTCATGTCAGTGTGATATTTCTTCCACGTCCAACTCCAGCCATTGCCCCCGTCTCTCTCAGGTGCATTGTCAATTTCCACATTACGACAGTGACTACACTCCAAAAGTACTTCATTGGCTGTAAAGCGCTTTGAGACATCCAGTGGTCATATAAATGCAAGTCTTTCTTTCTTTTACGGCCAAACTGGGGACAATTATGCCCTTCGAGTGTCAGAAACTGGGTAAAAGCAGCTCGGTTTAAGTACATGTGGGAACTTAAAAACCTCTCAGTGAGAAAAGACTGTCATCTCATCAAGCGGAGCTACAGTCAGGCTCACGATATGAGGTGAAATTCCTGGATTGTAACCCAGCTGTCCTTAACAGGAGCATTTAATCTCAATACTGAAGCCAGCTAATGCTACTGCGATTAAATATCAGCCTCCCGAAGGAGCCGGTTGTAATCATTAGCATTGTTTGCAGAAGTTGTGATACATCCTAGAGGGAAGAATGTCTGCTCGGAAGGAAGCAATTAGGCCTGCAACTCAATCCTGGGGTTCAAGGGACTTTAACAGCCTACTTGAGTTTCACACTCATCTCCTGTGAAGTTATCTGAATTCTCCGATTAAATTACAACCTTCTTACTTCCAAGAACCAAGGAGGTGACATGTATCCCTGCTTCAACAATTCAGTGAGAGAGACTCGAGAAAGGAATATATCGGAGCATAAAAGTAGGGAAGTTTTGCTACAACTGTACAGGGCGTAGGTGAGGCCACAACTGGAGTACTGCGTGCAGTTTTGGTCTCTGTATTTAAGGAGGGATATACTTGCATTGGAGGCTGTTCAGAGAAGGTTCACTTGGTTGATTCCGGAGATAAAGGGGTTGTCTTAAGAAGAAAGGTTGAGCAGGTTGGGCCTGTACTCGTTGGAGTTTAGAAGAATGAGAGGTGATCTTATTGAAACGTGTAAGATTCTGAGGGGGCCTGACAGGGTAGATGCAGAGAGGATGTTTCCCCTCGTGGGGGAATCTAGAACATAGTTTCAGAATAAGGGGTCGCCCATTTAAGACGGAGATGAGGAAGAATTTCTTCTCTCAGAGGGTTGTAAATCTGTGGAATTCTCTGCCTCAGAGAGCTGTGGAGGCTGGGTCATTGAATATATTTAAGGTGGAGATAGACAGATTTTTGAATGATAAGCGAATAAAGGGTTATGAGGAGCGGGCGGGGAAGTGGAGCTGAGGCTAAGATCAGATCAGCCATGATCTTATTGAATGGCGGAGCAGGCTCGAGGGGCCGAATGGCCGACTCCTGCTCCTATTTCTTATGTTCTTCTTATGGTCTTATGAATTCAGAAGATGGAGCTTTGCAAAGCTGGTGCCTTGCAGTGCAGACACACCAAGGCCCCTGGAACTGCACTGTACTGTATATATCTGTGAGTATGCTCACAGCTTTGTGGAATTGTTGCATTGTGAGTGGCTTAGCCAGGCACGTGATCTTCACAAGGCTTTGGCCCGTAGAGCACCGGGTATGTCTATTCTCAAACAAGAATGGTACGGCCAGACTCTCAGTCGGGAACCATGCTGCTGGTATATCGTCTTGCTGTGCTCCACTTGCATTTACCTTCTCATAAAAGAAAATATCTTCCTCGTCGCAGTTTTGTAATGTATTTGCTTCATTGGTTCTTTGCTGAAGAATCCATAGCAACACATTGCTATTGAGAACTAGTTGGTTTATCAGCAAAGGTTTAACAATCACACTACACATTACCGGTTCATCCACCAGGCTCACAACCACCTGCCCCATCGTGGATCCCCCGAACCCAACTGGCCGGGGTTTTATTGAGTCTTGCGTACATCACGTGACTGGCTAAGCCACTGACAGTGCAACAACTCCACAAACCCGTGAGCACGCTCACAGGGGCACACGTTACTAGTGGTGTGTTCTGTAACTCCACGCTTTGCAGAGTTCCCTATCTCGGCTGCATTGCGGTGAACAGGTGGGGACTGCAGGTTTGGCAGCTCCTCAAGGGGGAGGAGGTTTGGGAATCAGCTGTTAGCCACTCTCGCCTTGTGGCCACTTTAGATTGCTATTGTTGTCAGCTGCACACAAGACACCCTTTCTCCCTGTTACATTGAGTGTACGGCACAGAAACAGGCCACTGAGCCCCACCGCTCCGTGCCGGGGTTTATGCTCCACACCAGCCCCCTCCCACCCCTCTCCATCTCACCCCATCACCATATCCTTCTATTCCTTTCTCCCTCGTGTGTTTATCCAGCTTCCCCTTAAATACATCGATACTATTCGCCTCAACCCCTCCCTGTGGCAGCGAGTTCCACATTCTCACCGCTCTCTGGGGAAAGGAGTTTCTCCTGAATTCCCCGTTGGATTTATTAGTGACTATCTTATATTGATGGGCCCCGGTTCTGGTCTCCCCCACAAGTGGATACGTCTACACTATCGAACCCCGTTATGATTTTAAAGGCCCCTGTAAGGTCGCTCCTCAGCCTTGTCTGTTGTAGAGAGAAGAGAGCTGCGACAGTTCAGCCTTTCCCGATAGTTTGTCCCCTTTTGGTGTTCACTTTGTGAATCACTAATGAGGAGCTGTGTTTCTGCACTCTGAGCTCATTAACCCTGACCAAGGCATCTCCATAAAATGTGTCAGAATTACATCTTCAAAGGTGGCCAACCTCATTCAAAAGCCTGTTTGGCATCACTGACTGGTTCTGTAAGCAGCTGTCAATGACAGACCAAATCTCTCACCAGCGATTCTGTTCCTACACTGAAACGTAGATCCTAACTCGAGTATTGTTATGACCAAAGCAAAATACTGCGGATGCTGGAATCTGAAATAAAAGCAGAAAATGCTGGAAATCTCAGCGGGTCAGGCAGCGTCTGTGGAGAGAGAAACTGAGTTAATGTTTCGGGTCGGTGACCCTTCATCAAGCAGTATTGTTACTGTGCAGTGTAGTTACAACAGGCTGACCAACACACCAGTAAAAACCATCTGTGAACATTGCAATAAAATGATTTGCAAAGCCAGCTCCCCTCTACGGGCTCCTGTGCACATTGGCCTGAATTTTCCACCAATTTACCTTAAGCTAATCCAAACACCATCCTTAAAGAAAGGAAGACTTGCGATTCTATAGCACCGTTCACAACCTCAGGACATCCCAAAGTGCTTTACAGCCAATGCGCTACTTTTGGAGTGTAGTCACTGTTGTAATGTGGGAAACGCGGCAGTGAATTTGCGCACAGCAAGCTCCCACACACAGCAATGTGACAATGACCAGATAATCTGTTTTTCTTTTGTTGATTGAGAGATAAATATTGGCCCCAGGACACCGGGGAGAACTCCCCTGCTCTTCTTCAAAATAGTGTCATGGGATCTTTTACATCCACCTGAGAGGGCAGATGGGGCCTCGGTTTTACGGCTCTTCTGAAAGATGGTACCTCCGACAGTGCGATACTTCCTCAATACTCCTCCTCCGACAGTGCGGCACTCCTTCAGTACTGCTCCTCCGACAGTGCGGCGCTCCCTCAGCACTGTCCCTCCGACAGTGCGGACTCCCTCAGTACTGTCCCTCCGACAGTGCGGCGCTCCCTCAGTACTGTCCCTCCGACAGTGCGGCACTCCCTCAGTACTGCCCCTCCCACAGTGCAGTGCTCTCTCAGTACTGCCCCTCTGACAGTGCGGCACTCCCTCAGTACTGCCCCTCCGACAGTGCAGCACTCCCTCAGTACTGCCCCTCCGACAGTGCGGTGCTCCCTCAGTACTGCCCCTCCGACAGTGCGGGGCTCCCTCAGTACTGCCCCTCCGACAGTGCGGCACTCCCTCAGTACTGCCCCTCCGACAGTGCGGCACTCTCTCAGTACTGCCCCTCCGACAGTGCGGCACTCCCTCAGCACTGCCCCTCCGACAGTGCGGCACTCCCTCAGCACTGCCCCTCCGACAGTGCGGCACTCCCTCAGTACTGCCCCTCCGACAGTGCGGCACTCTCTCAGTACTGCCCCTCCGACAGTGCGGCGCTCCCTCAGCACTGCCCCTCCGACAGTGCGGCGCTCCCTCAGTACTGCCCCTCCGACAGTGCGGGGCTCCCTCAGTACTGCCCCTCCGACAGTACGGCACTCCCTCAGTACTGCCCCTCCGACAGTGCGGCACTCTCTCAGTACTGCCCCTCCGACAGTGCGGCGTTCCCTCAGCACTGCCCCTCCGACAGTGCGGCGCTCCCTCAGTACTGCCCCTCCGACAGTGCGGGGCTCCCTCAGTACTGCCCCTCCGACAGTGCGGCACTCCCTCAGTACTGCCCCTCCGACAGTGCGGCACTCTCTCAGTACTGCCCCTCCGACAGTGCGGCACTCCCTCAGTACTGCCCCTCCGACAATGCGGCACTCCCTCAGTACTGCCCCTCCGACAGCGCGGCCCCCCCTCAGTACTGTATCGGAGTGGCAGATTGCTGTGCTTAGGTCCCTGGACCTCTGAACACAAGACCTCCTAACTCAGAGGCGAGAGTGCTACCTACTGACCGATAAAAGCCCAACTTCCACCCGAGAACCAGCAAGAAAGAGATGGTGGTGGAGGGAGTGAATGTTGAAGGTGGTGGGTAGCGTGACGATCGAGCGGCCTGCTTTGTCCTGGATGGTGTCGAGCTTCTTGAGTGTTGTTGGAGCTGAACTCATCCAGGCAAGTGGAGAGTGTTCCATCACACTCCTGACTTGTGCCTTGTAGATGGTGGGAAGGCTTTGGGGAGTCAGCAGGTGAGACACTCGCCGCAGAATATCCAGCCTCTGACCTGCTATTGTGGCCACAGTATTTATGTGGCTGATCACATCTGCACGAAATGACGGCGATCGACCAGGAGAACCCTCGCAGAAATTAATGGTGAGTTTTTCTGGACGGTAGGTGGGACAGATGTCGCATATCTCCCCCCCCAGCCCAACAACCTCCCCCACCCCCAGCCCACCCTCCCCAGCCCAACACCCCCCCCCCAGCCCACCCTTCCCAGCCCATCCCCCCCCCAGCCCACCCTCCCCAGCCCAATAACCCCCAGAGCATCCCCCCCCAGCCCACCTTCCCCAGCCCCACCCCCCCAGCCCACCCTCCCCAGCCCAACACCCCCCTCCCCAGCCCACCCTCCCCAGCCCAACACCACCCCCAGCCCACACTCCCCAGCCCATCCCCCCCATAGCTCATCCCCCCCTTAGCCAATTCCCCCCCAGCCCACCCTCCCCAGCCCAACACCCCCCCCAGGCCACTCTCCCCAGCCCATCCGCCCCCAGCCCACCCTCCCCAGCCCATCCCCCCCAGCCCACCCTCCCCAGCCCAACACCCCCCCAGCCCACCCTCCCCAGCCCATCCCCCCCAGCCCACCCTCCCCAGCCCATCCCCCCCAGCCCACCCTCCCCAGCCCAACACCCCCCCAGCCCATCCCCCCCAGCCCATTCCCCCCAGCCCACCCTCCCCAGCCCACCCTCTCCAGCCCATCCCCCCCCCAGCCCACCCTCCCCAGCCCATCCCCCCCAGTCCACCCTCTCCAGCCCAACACCCCCCAGCCCACCCTCTCCAGCCCACCCCCCCCCCAGCCCACCCCCCCCAGCCCATCCCCCCCCAGCCTACTCACTGTCAGTGCCACTCGTGAGGAACGGAGATTGGGGTGAGGTCCAGGAGCAGCGGTCAGGATGACTAGATCCTGGGACAGGAGTGGGAGGAAGCAAGATCTTTAGAAGCAGTCTCTCCGCAGACCAGTCCAGTAAACCCAGGAAAACAGCCCTTCGCAAGGCAGCACATGGCAAGGTACTCAACACCTCGTGCCCATCAGGTGTAACACGTTCCCAGACTTCTGTTGTCTCACTGAAAATTGAGTGAGTAATTAGTGATAGCAAACACAACACATTGCGACGAGTATACATTGTAAATATTACACATTGTTAATACTACACTGGAAAATATACACAGTAAATATCACACACTCTTAATGTCAGTCAGTGGCTCAGTGGGCAGCACGCTCGCCTCTGAAGGTTTTGGGTTCAAACCCCTCTCCAGAGACTCGGGCACATAAATCTAGGCTGACACTCCAGTGCAGTACTGAGGGAGCGCCGCACTGTCGGAGGGGTAGTACTGAGGGAGCGCCGCACTGTCGGAGGGGTAGTACTGAGGGAGTGCCGCACTGTCGGAGGGGCAGTACTGAGGGAGTGCCGCACTGTCGGAGGGGCAGTACTGAGGGAGCGCCGTACTGTCGGAGGGGTAGTACTGAGGGAGCGCCGCACTGTCGGAGGCGTAGTACTGAGGGAGTGCCGCACTGTCGGAGGGGCAGTACTGATGGAGCGCCGCACTGTCGGAGGGGCAGTACTGAGGGAATGCCGCACTGTTGGAGGGGCAGTACTGAGGGAGCGCTGCACTGTCGGAGAGGCAGTACTGAGGGAATGCCGCACTGTCGGAGGGGCAGTACTGAGGGAGCGCCGCACTGTCGGAGGGGCAGTGCTGAAGGAGTGCCGCACTGTCAGAGGGGCAGTGCTGAGGGAGCGCCGCACTGTCGGAGGGGCAGTACTGAGGGAGTGCCGCACTGTCGGAGGGGCAGTACTGAGGGAGTGCCGCACTGTCGGAGGGGCAGTACTGAGGGAGCGCCGTACTGTCGGAGGGGTAGTACTGAGGGAGCGCCGCACTGTCGGAGGCGTAGTACTGAGGGAGTGCCGCACTGTCGGAGGGGCAGTACTGATGGAGCGCCGCACTGTCGGAGGGGCAGTACTGAGGGAATGCCGCACTGTTGGAGGGGCAGTACTGAGGGAGCGCTGCACTGTCGGAGAGGCAGTACTGAGGGAATGCCGCACTGTCGGAGGGGCAGTACTGAGGGAGCGCCGCACTGTCGGAGGGGCAGTGTTGAGGGAGTGCTGCATTATAGGAGGGGCAGTGCTGAGGGAGCGCCGCACTGTCGGAGGGGCAGTGCTGAAGGAGTGCTGCATTATAGGAGGAGCGGTACTGAGGGAGCGCCGCACTGTTGGAGGGGCAGTACTGAGGGAGTGCTGCACTGTCAGAGATGTTGTCTTTCGGATGAGGCGTTTAACATTATCACATTGCTGTGTGTGGGAGCTTGCTGTGCGCAAATTGGCTGCCTCGTTTCCCACATTACAACAGTGACCACACTCCAAAAGTACTTAATTGGCCGTAAAGCGCTTTGTGAGGTCCGGTGGTCGTGAAAGGCGCTATATAAATACATGTCTTTCTTTCTAAATACCGCACTGGGGAATATGCACACTTTCCAATTTATACCAATGACCCGTGTGCAGATGATACGAAACGTGGCAACATGGTAGATGGTGATGAGGGTAGTTGTAGGCTTCAGGATGGCACAGACAGGATGGTTAAATGGGCAGAAGTGTGGCAGATGGAGTTCAGTGCAGGGAAGTGTGAAGTGATGCACTTTGGGAGGACTAATGTGCAAAAACAGAGTACGATAAATGGCACAGTTTTGAAAAACGTCAATGAGCAGAAAGTGACCTTGGTGTCCATATACTCCAAAGATGGCCAGGCAAGTTGATAAAGTGGTTAAAAAAGTCCGTGGGTTAATGGGTCTATAAATAGAGGCATAGAATATAAAAGCAGAGAGATCAGGCTGGAAGTTCAGAAATCGCTGGTTCGGTCTCACTGGATTATTGTGGACAATTCTGGGCTCAACACTCCAGGAAAGATGTAATGGCCTTAGAAAGGGTACAGAGGAGGTTTCCCAGGATGTTACTGGGGACGAGGGCCTTCAGTTATGAGGAAGGTTGGTAAAGTTAGGACAGTTCTCCTTGGAACAGCGGTGGTGAAGAGGTGACTAATCGAGGTTTTCAGGATGATGAGGGCTTTTGATAAAGGAGAGAGAGAAAATCTATTCTCTATGGCGAGTGGGTCAGTAACCAGGGGTCACGGATTCAAAATCACTGGCAAAAGATCTAGAGGGGAGATGAGGAGAAATGTTTTCAGTCAGAGAGTTATCGGGATCGGGAACATCGACCTGGAAAGGTGGTGGGAGCCGATGTCGGGTGTTGGGCGGGTACTGGAGGATGGGGAACGGACAGGGTTATGGTCAAGCAGCAGGGCTGTGGGGACTGAGCACCACTGATCCTTCACAGAGCCGGCACAGGCTCGATGGGCCAAATGGCCTCCTTCTGTGCTGTGAGTCTCTCGGACTCCATAGTAATATTTACACACTATAAATACTGCTATAGGGAATATGCACAGTGATTCATCTTCATAGGCAGTCCCTCGAACACTTGCTTCCACTCTAAAAGTGAGTTCTCAGGTGACTGAACAGTCCAATACAAGAATTACAGTCTCTGTCACAGGTGGGACAGACAGTGGTTGAGGGAAGGGGAGGGTGGGGCTGGTTTGCCGCACGCTCCTTCCGCTGCCTGCGCTTGGTTTCTGCATGCTCTCGGCGATGAGACTCGAGGTGCTCAGCGCCTTCCCTCCACTCTTCCTCCGCTTAGGGTGGTCTTTGGCCAGCGACTCCCAGGTGTCGGTGGGGATGTTGCACTTTATCAGTGAGGCTTTGAGGGTGTCCTTGAAATGTTTCCTCTGCCCACCTTTGGCTCGTTTGCCGTGAAGGAGTTCTGAGTAGAGCGTTTGGTTTGGGAGTCTTGTGTCGGGCATGAGGACGATGTGGCCTGCCCAGCGGAGCTGATCAAGTGTGGTCAGTACTTCGATGCTGGGGATGTTGGCCTGGTCGAGGACGCTAACGTTGGTGCGTCTGTCCTCCCAGGGGATTTGTAGGATCTTGCGGAGACATCGTTGGTGGTATTTCTCTAGCGATTTGAGGTGTCTACTGTACATGGTCCATGTCTCTGAGCCATACAGGAGGGAGGGTATCACTACAGGCAACATGGGGAGTATGAGAATATTGGAAAACTGGCTCATTCTTTTTAACCGTTGAGCCTCCCACAGTGAGAGACACCACCAAGGATCGAAGCAGGAAGATAGAAAGAAAGATAGAAAGAAAGACTTGCATTTATATAGTGCCTTTCACAATGTCCCAAAGCACTTTACAGTCAAAGAATTGCTTATGAAATATAGCAAATGCGGCAGCCAATTTGCGCACAGCAAGCTCCCAGAAATAGCAATGTGATAATGACCAGATAATCTGTGTTTTTTGTGCTGTTGGTTGAGGGATAAATATTGGCCACAGAACATCGGGGAGAACTCATAGAAGAATCATAGGGCTAGACTTTCCACTTTTGTGCAGATCGGCCAAAAATGGGCGTTATTTCCAGCGTGGGCGGTAAAAATGGGTTGTGAGATCGTCGGAGTATCGCCCATTTTCAAAACCCTAACTTTCCATTTTTGAAAATAGGCGTTACTGCGAGCGATCTGAAATGGGTGCTAGCGTTAACATTTTTTGACCTTCTACCGTAAAGTGTCGCCGACCATAGCAACGGCATGGCAAAGCTCGTTTCCTGCGTTTCAGGAGGTCAAGGGTCATCATTACATGCGCATAAGAGGAGACAGAGAGAGAGGGAGCAGAGAGGGACTAAATGCGTGTGTGGCTGTGGTGTGTGCTTCTTTGGCTGTTGTGGGAGGCACAAGGGAGATTCACCAGCAGCAAAAAGCCTACTAAGCAATAAGAAGGTAATTGGCACGAGTTTTTGTGGAAAAAAAATTAACATGAAAGGGTATAATTACACTTAACTTGAATCAACTTAAACTTTAATTGTCACCAAGGTGATGCACACCATTGATATATGACCTGCACACCCAGCAGTGTTGCAGCTTTGTAAATAACAACAACATTCTTTCAGGAAAAGCGCTCATTTATGAGCTGCTGACATAAGAGTCTTGCAGCTATGTAGCCATCGGTCTAGAGGGGGGCAGGGCGATGGTTTCAGCGTCAGCCTGATTGTCTGGCCTGAGGTCAGCGTCCATCTCCTCGTCCTCCTCTTCCTCTCTCTCCTGAGGTGGACCGTCAGTCCCTTCTGGCAATTCTTGTCCCCTCCTGATAGCCAAGTTGTGCAGCATGGAGCACACCACCACGAATTGAGCTACCTGCTCAGGGTGATATTGGAGCTCGCCTCCTGAGTGCTCCCGGCATCTAAAGCGCTGCTTAAGCACTCCAAGGGTTTTCTCCACGGTATTGCGAGTGGCTCTGTGGCTCTCGTTGTATCGCCTCTCGGCTTCGGTGTGGGTGTCACACAGGGGGGTCATCAGCCAGGTGGCGAGGCCATATCCTTTGTCACCAAGCATCCAGCATTGACCTTGTGGCTGATTGTTAAACAAGTCAGATACAGCGCTCTCACGCAGGAGGTGAGTATCATGGATGCTGCCCGGAAATTGAGCATTCACTGCCACAATTATTTGCTGGTGTTGCACATTCAGGGAGTGGAATCCCTTGCGGTTCTTGAAAACCTCTGCATCCTGAAAAGGTGCCCGCATGGCGACGTGTGTACAGTCTATTGCTCCCTGCACCTTGGGGAAGTTAGCAATTTGGTAGAATCCTAAAGCCCCCTCAGTCTGAGCCTCCCTGGTCATAGGGAAGCTGATAAACATAGAAACATAGAAACATAGAAAATAGGTACAGGAGTAGGCCATTCGGCCCTTCAAGCCTGCACCGCCATTCAATGAGTTCATGGCTGAACATGCAACTTCAGTACCCCATTCCTGCTTTCTCGCCATACCCCTTGATCCCCCTAGTAGTAAGGACTTCATCTAACTCCTTTTGAATATATTTAGTGAATTGGCCTCAACAACTTTCTGTGGTAGAGAATTCCACAGGTTCACCACTCTCTGGGTGAAGAAGTTTCTCCTCATCTCGGTCCTAAATGGCTTACCCCTTATCCTTAGACTGTGACCCTTGGTTCTGGACTTCCCCAACATTGGGAACATTCTTCCTGCATCTAACCTGTCTAAACCCGTCAGAATTTTAAACGTTTCTATGAGATCCCCTCTCATTCTTCTGAACTCCAGTGAATACAAGCCCAGTAAAGTCCATCCATCCTGCGTGCGTGCAAAGCTTCAGTGACCTGTCTAATGCAGCAATGTGTGGCATGGTGTGATATAGCGCAAATGTCACCAGCTGAGGCCTGAAAGGAACCCGACGCATAGAACGAAAGTGCCGTGGTGACCTTGACCTCGACGGACAGTGCTGGCAGGCTGCAGATCTCCCCTGAAGAGCTGGCATAGCTCACTGATAACCTCTTTGTGGAAGTGCAGTCTCCGAAGGCAGGTGGTGTCGGATAAGTCAAGGTAAGACCGCTTCTCACTGTAGGTGCGGGAGGGGTAAGGTCTGGTCCTCCTCATCAGTCTGGCACATCTTAGATTGGACACATAATGCTGTCGAATATATCTTCTGCCATCTGTAGACTGCAGCATGCGCGTACTCGTCAAGACAGGCTGAGAAATGGCTGGCCCCATTCCAATAGCTATCAGTATTACACCGATTGTTCACAAACAATAAATGTCCCCACTAAGACACCTAAAGTAAATTCCAATCGTCCACAGTATGAAAAGATGTTTGTACACCTCCAAAGACCTCCAGAGTACATCCAAACTCCCCGAAGCTGAAGCAGAGCAGCCTTTTAGATGAAGCGACCTGTGATTTCGAACATGATGCCCATACCGCTGTGAGTAGTTCAGGTCAGAGCAACTTTTTCACAGCGATTTTTTTGGCGACTGATATTGTCGCCGAGATGGGTGCGAAGTGCCAAAAGTAACGCTCGGTGATTTTCTGGGCGTTAATTTCAGCAAATGTAATCTTTACGACAAAAAAAACAGTGGCCGGGCGGTATTATTAAATCTCGGCGTTAGTTGCACGCTGAATGTAACGCTGGGCGATTTTCTGGGCGTTGGTTTGGGCCATTCTGATCTTTCCGCCCCAAAAAAGTAGGCGGGCAGTATTATTTTTTATTGGCGTTACGTACATGCCGAAAGTAACGCTCAGCAATAAGTGACCGAGAAATGGTCGTTACTTTCCATTTTGTGGCCAAATGGGCGATAGATGGGCGTTATACCTCATTTCAGAGTTAAAATGGCCGTTAAGTGGGCGGTATGCATCCAAAAATAATGCATAATCTAGCCCATAGAATGGTTACAGCACGGAAGGCCATTCGGCCCATCGAGTCCGTGCCGAGTCTCAGCCAGTCCCACTCCCCCACCCTTTCCTCGGAGCCCTGTAATTTCTCTCCTTCAGGCACTTATCCAACTCCCTTTTGAAAGCCACGATTGAGTCTGCCTCCAGCACCCTCTCAGGCAGCGCATTCCAGATCCTAACCACTCGCTGCGTAAAAACGTTTCCCCTCATGTCGCCTTTGGTTCTTCTGCCAATCGCCTTAAATCTGTGTCCTGACCCTTCCACCAATGGGAACAGTTTCTCTCTCTGTCCAGACCCCTCATGATTTTGAACACCTCGATCAAATCTCCTCTCAACCTTCTCTGCTCCAAGGGGAACAACCCCGGCTTCTCCCGTCTATCCCCGTAACTGATGTCCCACTTCCCTGGAACCATTCTCGTAAATCTTTTCTGCATTCTCGTAACTCCCCTGTTCTTCTTCGAAACAGTGCCATGGGATCTTTTACACCCACCTGGGAGACCAGATGGAGCCTCAGTTTAATGCTTCATCTGAAAGAAGGCACCTTTGACAGTGCGGCACTCCCTCAGTACTGCCCCTCTGACAGTGCAGCACTCTCCCAGTACTGCCCCTCCGACAGTGCGGCACACTCTCAGTCCTGCCCCTCCGACAGTGCAGCACTCCCTCAGTACGGCCTCTCCGACAGTGCGGCACTCCCTCAGTACTGCCCCTCCGACAGTGCAGCACTCCCTCAGTACTACCCCTCCGACAGTGCGGCACTCCCTCAGTACTGCCCCTCCGACAGTGCAGCACTCCCTCAGTACCGCCCCTCCGACAGTGCGGCACTCCCTCAGTACTGCCCCTCCGACAGTGCAGCACTCCCTCAGTACTACCCCTCCGACAGTGCGGCACTCCCTCAGTACTGCACTGGAATGTCAGCCTGGATTTAGCCTTCAAGTCTCTGGAGTGGGGACTTGAACCCACGACCTTCTGACCCAGAGTGGGAAGAGTACAGCCCACTGAGCCACGGCTGATATTGAGCTTCGGTAGATTGTAGAAGAATGGGAAGGATGTGGGAGGGGAGCCCCTTCACAGGTTTGAGGTCTCGGTAAGGAAGGAGTTAGAGTGGAAGACAGCGCAATGAATCTTGAACTGAAGGGAGCGAGGATACAGGAGCGAGGATACAGGAGCGAGGATACAGGAGCGAGGATACAGGAGCGAGGATACAGGAGCGAGGATACAGGAGCGAGGACGTGTGCCGGGAGAGGGATTTGGAGCAGAGTGGGAAACAGAACAGATGTTCTGAGACGTTGAAGACCAGTCAGAAGCAGGATGCTGGGATTTCAAGGCTTGTTAGCCTGAGAGCTGGAGTCGGAGAAACATTAGAGTATGTTATAAAATTAAGTATTTAACAGGAGTAAAAATAATACTGTAAAACCCTCATGTGGATTCCGAAAAACAGGTCACACCTAACAAGGTTTGTTTATCGGAGATAACTGGTGAATGACGACAGGTGTTTGACTTCGAAAGGCCTTGAATAAAGAGCCCCAGAAGAAACTAAAATGAAAGTGCTCGAGTTGAAAAGGGATATAGGGCACCCAGATAATGAATTAGCTGAAGAGCAGAACAGAAAGAGCAGTGACCTGTGCGACTTGGTGTTAACTGGGCATGTGTCACCAATGGGCTAGTTCAGGGTTCACTCCCCAGACAATATATATCCAATGGTGCGGAAGAGTGTCTAAGTTTGAAGATGGTTAGCGAAGGTATGATATACAGAGGAAACCAACAACTTTCAAACCGGGCAGATGGAACACATGGAATCGTACCACACATTCAAGCAACCAGTCATTGCTGGCGTTTATTCTCCACTTGAGCCTCCTCCCGTTCCGTCTCCCTCACCTCAGTCTTTCAGCAGAACTATCTCTTCCCTTTTCTCTCGTCTACTCATCTAGTCGCCTTTTGATCAATGCTATTCACCTCGACCACTCCCTGTGGCAGCGAATTCCACATTCTCACCCCTGTAATGTATTTGCTTCAGAGGTTCTTTGCTGAAGAATCCATAGCAACACATTGCTATTAAGAACGAGTTGGTTTATCAGCAAAGGTTTAACAATCACACTACACATTACCGGTTCATCCACCAGGCTCACAACCACCTGCCCCATCGTGGATCCCCCGAACCCACTGGCTGGCCGGGGTTTTATTGAGTCTTGTGAACATCACGTGACTGGCTAAACCACTCACAGTGCAACAGCTCTACAACTATTTTTGCAAAACAATAAATCAAGTGCCCCCTGATTAAAGGGGAGCATTAAAACCGACCAACTTAAACAGATTAAACTTTAGACATTAAGGATCAAATTAAAATTTGATTGCCGGGGGTGATAAGAACATAAGAACATAAGAAATAGGAGCAGGAGTCGGCCAAACGGCCCCTCGAGCCTGCTCTGCCATTTAATACGATCATGGCTGATCCGATCATGGACTCAGCTCCACTTCCCCGCTCCCTATAACCCCTTATCCCCTTATCGTTTAAGAAACGGTCTATTTCTGTCTTAAATTTATTCAATGTCCCAGTTTCTACAGTTCTCTGAGGCAGCGAATTCCACAGATTTACAACCCTCTGAGAGAAGAAATTTCTCCTCATCTCTGTTTTAAATGGGTAGCCCCTTATTCTAAGATCATGCCCCCTAGTTCTAGTCTCCCCCATCAGTGGAAACATCCTCTCTGCATCCACCTTGTCAAGCCCCCTCATAATCTTATACATTTCGATAAGATCACCTCATTCTTCTGAATTCCAATGAGTAGAGACCCAACCTACTCAACCTTTCCTCATAACTTAACCCTTCATCTCCAGAATCAACCGAGTGAACCTTCTCTGAACTGCCTCCAATGCAAGTACCACCAATGCTGCCTCCCACAAAATCCTGAAAATCCATTGGCAGGATAGATACACCAAAGTCAGCGTTGTCTCTCTGGCCAACATCCCCAACATCGAAGCATTGACCACGCTCGATCAGCTCCGATGGAAGGACCATATTGTCCGCATGTCCGATTCCACACTCCCGAAACAAGCAGTCTATTCCGAGCTCCGTCACGGCAGGCGAGCCCCAGGAGGGCTGAGGAAATGCTTCAAGGGCACCCTCAAAGCCTCCTTGAAAAAATGTCACACCCCACCAACTCTTGGGAGTCCCTGGCCCAAGGCCGCTCAAAGTGGAGGAGGAGGAGTATCCGGGAAGGCCCCGAACACCTCGGGTCTCTTCGCCGGGAGCACGCGGAAGCCCAGCGCAAACAGCGGAAGGAGCGCACGTCAACCCAAGGCCCCCCACCCACCGTCTGCCCCAGACACCGCCCGTGACAGAGACTGTCGGTCCCGCATTGGGCTCATCAGTTACCTGAGAACTGGTGTTAGTGTGGGAAACAAGTCATCCTCGACTCCGAGGGACAGCCGAAGAGAGAGAAAAGATACTGACTGCACTAGAGAGTAAGATCAGACGGGATGTGAAAGGGAGGTTTTGGCCACAACCTGTCCCGTTCCCAGCGGATGAGTTGGATTAACATCAGGGCGGGATCTCTATATGGGATCCAACATGGAGTTGGTGTCCAGTAATTGTCAGTGTGGGTACCAAGTGATGCAGAACCAGGTGGCAAAAAGGTATTACAGCAATTCCATGCCACAGGTCACTGAGCTATGAGGCACAGCAGAGGAAGCAAAATCTATTCTCGATCAAGATTGGAGGAAATATAATGCAAGTTATTAAATTAATGAAGGGAGGGAGGGTTGAGGAAACAAATTTAAGCCAAAGAAAGTGTCCAGCTCCTGAGAAGCGCCTTGGGACATCTGACTACACTAAAGATACTATATAAACATAAGTTGTTAAGAACATAAGAAATAGGAGCAGGAGTTGGCCATTCGGCCCCTCGAGCCTGCTCCGCCATTCAATAAGATCATGGCTGATCTTCGACCTCAACTCCACTTTCCCGCCCGATCCCCATATCCCTCGATTCCCTCAATATCCAAAAATCCATCGATCTCAGCGTTGAATATACTCAGAGACTGAGCCTCCACAGCCCTCTGGGGCAGAGAATTCCAAAGATTCACCACCCTCTGAGTGAAGAAATTTCTCCTCATCTCAGTCCTAAATGGCCGACCCCTTATCCTAAGACTGTGACCCCTGGTTCTAGACTCCCCAGCCCGGGGGAAACACCCTCCCTGCATCTACCCTGACAAGCCCTGTAAGAATGTTGTATGTTTCAATGAGATCACCTCTCATTCTTCTAAACTCTAGAGAATATCGGCCTAGTCTACTCAATCTCTCCTCATAGGACAATCCCCCCATCCCAGGAATCAGTCTGGTGAACCTTCGTTGCACTCCCTCTGTGGCAAGTATTTCCTTCCTTAAGTAAGGAGACAGGAACTGTGCACAATACTCCAGGTGTGGTCTCACTAGGGCCCTGTATAATTGCAGTAAGACATCTTTACTCTTATACTCAAATCCTCCTGTAATAAAGGCCAACATACCATTTGCTTTAATCACTTGCTGTACCTGCGTGTTATTGCTATTGTTACAACAGTGACTACACTTCAAAAAGCACTTCATTGGCTGTAAAGCGCTTTGGAACATCCGGTGGTCGTGAAAGTCGCTATAGAAATTCAAGTTCTTTATTTATTTAGCGTTCTAATGTCGAGAATTCCAAACATTCTGGAGTTCCATGTACAGTTTTGGTCTCCTTATTTAAGGAGGGATATACTTGCATTGGAGGCTGTTCAGAGAAGGTTCACCAGATTGATTCCTGAGATGAAGGGGTTGCCTTACGAGGAAAGGTTGAGCAGGTTGGGCCTGTACTCATTGGAGTTTAGAAGAATGAGAGGTATCTTATCGAAACATGTAAGATTCTGAGGGGGCTCGACAGGGTAGATGCAGAGAGGATGTTTCCCCTCGTGGGGGAATCTAGAACTAGGGGACATAGTTTCAGACTAAGGGGTCGCCCATTTAAAATGGAGATGAGGAGGAATTTCTTCTCTCAGAGGGTTGTAAATCTGTGGAATTCTCTGCCCCAGAGAGCTGTGGAGGCTGGGTCATTGAATATATTTAAGGTGGAGATAGACAGATTTTTGAGCGATAAGGGAGTCAAGGGTTATGGGGAGCGGGCGGGGAAGTGGAGCTGAGCCCATGATCGGATCAACCATGATCTCACTGAATGGCGGAGCAGGCTAGAGGGGCCGAATGGCCGACTCCTGCTCCTATTTCTTATGTTCTTATGTTCCCGGGGTGGTGCAGTAATTTGGGAACGATCCAATAACTCGGCCAAAGAAATTGGACGTCTCGCACTAAGTCACACCGATCACTTGCTACCAGTTGGTCCGTGCAAGGAGAAAGGGGGCCTTGTGTTTATACAGCACCTTACATAACGTCAGCACGTCCCACACCTCTTTGCTGCCAGTGAATTACTGTTAAAATGTCGTCATAGTTTTATTTATTCAGGAAAATATGCAGCCAATTTGTGCACAGCAAGATTCCGTAAACAGCAACTCAGGTCAATGATGGTTTAATCCGAATTTGGTTGACGGAGAAAAGAATGATAGCCAGGAGACAACAGCAACAACAATAAATTGCATCTATATAGCACCTTTAGCTTTGTAAAACGTCCCACGGCGCTTCACAGAAGCGATTATCAAATAATTTAACACTGAGTCAGGAGATATTAGGACAGGTGAACAAAACCTGTGTAGGAGAGGCAGGTTGCAAGAAATTTCTTGAAGGAGGAAAGAGAGGTAGAGAGGCGGAGAGGTTTAGGGAGGGAGTTCCAGAGCTTGGGGCCCAGGCAACAGAAGGCACGGCCACCGATGGTGGAGCGATTATAATCAGGGATGCTCAGGAGGGCAGAATTAGAGGAGTGCAGATATCTCGGGGTGTTGTGGGGCTGGAGGAGATTACAGAGATAGGGAGGGGCGAGGGCCACAGAGGGATTTGTAAACAAGGATGAGAATTTTGAAATCAACCATGATCTTATTAAATGGCAGAGCAGGCTCGAGGGGCCAAATGGCCTACTCCTGCTCCTATTTCTTATGTTCTTATGTTCTCGGAACCTGAGCAGCTAGACGGGGCCTCAGTTTACAGAAAACACAGTACTGTATCATTAACTGTGCAGCGCACGCTTAGTACTGCCCCTCCGACAGTGCGGCGCTCCCTCAGTACTGCCCCTCCGACAGTGCGGCACTCCCTCAGTACTGCCCCTCCGACAGTGCGGCTCTCCCTCAGTACTGCCCCTCCGACAGTGCGGCGCTCCCTCAGTACTGCCCCTCCGACAGTGCGGCACTCCCTCAGTACTGCCCCTCCGACAGTGCGGCACTCCCTCAGTACTGCCCCTCCGACAGTGCGGCGCTCCCTCAGTACTGCCCCTCCGACAGTGCGGCACTCCCTCAGTACTGCCCCTCCGACAGTGCGGCACTCCCTCAGTACTGCCCCTCCGACAGTGCGGCGCTCCCTCAGTACTGCCCCTCCGACAGTGCGGCGCTCCCTCAGTACTGCCCCTCCGACAGTGCGGCACTCCCTCAGTACTGCCCCTCCGACAGTGCGGCTCTCCCTCAGTACTGCCCCTCCGACAGTGCGGCACTCCCTCAGTACTGCCCCTCCGACAGTGCGGCACTCCCTCAGTACTGCCCCTCCGACAGTGCGGCGCTCCCTCAGTACTGTCCCTGTGACAGTGCGGCGCTCCCTCGGTACTGCTCTGCGAGTGTTTACTGGGATTATGGGGCTGGAACCCACAAGCCGATCTGTCTGAGAGTCAGCCAGCGTCTGTCCGGGTGGAATGCAGGAGTGGTGAAGAAAGGAGCTGTGTCTAGTTCAGGCCTCTGCACCGCCAGATGGGAAACGCGTCCCACCAGGGACCACGAAAGCTCGGGAAGGAAAGCTCGGCCATCTGGAGTGATTGCTTGTGATGTCACCACTGCCTGGGGCCGTTCCTGGAGGGATCGGAGCCCGCAACACACAGGTGGCCGGATCGAGAGACCTTACTGGGTGGGCCGTACCTCGCCCAGATTACAACTCCGCACTAACACATCCCCCCCCCCCCGCTCCCAGGCCCACAGTCTGCCCTCCTCTGCTCCCCATCCGGACCCTGCCTGTGGACCCAGCTGAAAATCATCTTTTTTTAAAATAATATAATGGCTAAAGAAAAAAGAAGGGCTAAATTGTACTTAAATGGAGACTACAAAGTGCTGCAGTACAGAGGAACCTGGGGGTCCTTGTACATGAAACACAAACAGTTAGTATGCAGGTACAGCAAGTGATCAGGAAGGCAAATGGAATGTTGGCCTTTATTGCAAGGGGGGATGGAGTATAAAAGCAGAGAAGTCCTGCTACACCTGTACAGGGTATTGGTGAGGCCACACCTGGAGTACTGCGTACAGTTTTGGTCTCCGTATTTAAGGAAGGCTATATTTGCATTTGAGGCAGTTCAGAGAAGGTTCACTCGGTTGATTCCTGAGATGAAGGGGTTGTCTTATGATGAAAGATGAATGAGCAGGTTGGGCCTGTACTCATTAGAGTTTAGAAGAATGAGAGGTGATCTTATTGAAGCGTATAAGATTCTGAGGGGGCTCGACAGGGTGGATGCAGAGAGGATGTTTCCCCTCGGGGAATCTAGAACTAGGGGGCATAGTTTCAGAATAAGGGGTCGCCCATTTAAACGGAGATGAGGAGGAATTCTTCTCTCAGAGGGTGGTGAATCTGTGGAATTCTCTGCCCCAGAGAGCTGTGGAGGCTGGGTCATTGAATATATTTAGACAGATTTTTGAACTTTAGGAGAGTCGAGGGTTATGGGGAGCGGGCGGGGAAGTGGAGCCGAGTCCATGATCGGATCAGCCATGATCTTATTGAATGGCGGAGCAGGCTCGAGGGGCTGTATGGCCGACTCCTGCTCCTATTTCTTAAGTTCTCTCTTCTCTCTCCAACTTTACGAGTCGGCCTGGATTTGTGCTCCAGTCTCTGGAGCAGGGCTGTGAACCCACAAACTTCTGCCTCTGAGGTGAGAGAGTGTGCTGCCCACCAAGCCCCAGCTGACAACACTGAAAACAGAATCAAGAATTGAAATCGTACATAGCCTGCCACTTCCTGCCACACGAATCATCGATGGCCAATCCAAAGAGGAGGTTACATGACATCATTGACTTGGCAACGGGCTGTTATTGATCGATTATAGTTCCATTCACTTAGCAATCGAGCATGGGCTCTTGCAACATCGAGGAACCAAGGCTGCAAAAAGACCACAGACAGGCAAGAACAGGTGTGGAGTTAAACCTCACGCCGGGTACACCTGTACAGGTAGACACCAGGTACACCTGTACAGGTAGACACCGGGTACACCTGTAAAGGTAGACACCAGGTACACCTGTAAAGGTAGATGCCGGGTACACCTGTACAGGTAGACACCGGGTACACCTGTACAGGTAGACACCGGGTACACCTGTAAAGGTAGACGCCGGGTACACCTGTACAGGTAGACGCTGGGTACACCTGTACAGGTAGACACCTGGTACACCTGTAAAGGTAGACACCGGGTACACCTGTACAGGTAGACACCGGGTACACCTGTAAAGGTAGATGCCGGGTACACCTGTACAGGTAGACACCGGGTACACCTGTACAGGTAGACGCTGGATACACCTGTACAGGTAGACACCGGGTACATCTGTAAAGATAGATGCCGGGTACACCTGTAAGGTAGACGCTGGGTACTCCTGTACAGGTAGACGCTGGGTACACCTGTACAGGTAGACACCTGGTACACCTGTACCGGTAGATGCTGGGTGCACCTGTACAGGTAGACACCGGGTACACCTATACAGGTAGACACCGGGTACACCTGTACCGGTAGATGCTGGGTGCACCTGTACAGGTAGACACCGGGTACACCTGTACAGATAGATGCCAGGTGCACCTGTACAGGTAGACACCGGGTACACCTGTACAGGTAGCTCAGCGGCCAACTTTTGCCTCATTTTGCAACTGGGGCCCCTCCCCCCTGATTAGAATAGATTCCTGGCACAGGGAGGGCTTGCCCAGAATGCTGACCTGTCATACACTGGGCTGGGGACATACAGAAGCCCAGCATAGGAGCTGCAGCTACTACAACAACAACAACTTGTATTTATATAGCACCTTTAACGTAGTGAAACGTCCCAAGGTGCTTCACAGGTGTGTTATGAGATTTTTTTTAAATTGCCACTGAGCCGCATAAGGAGAAATTAGCGCACGTGACCGAAAGCTTGGTCAAAGAGGTCGGTTTTAAGGAGCGTCTTGAAGGAGGAGAGAGAGGTAGAGAGGTGGAGAGGTTTAGGGAGGGAGTTCCAGAGCTTGGGGCCCAGGCAACAGAAGGCACGGCCACCGATGGTGGAGCGATTATAATCAGGGATGGTCAGGAGGGCAGAATTAGAGGAGTGCAGACATCTCGGGGGGTTGTGGGGCTGGAGGAGATTACAGAGATAGGGAGGGGCGAGGGCCATTGAGGGATTTGTAAACAAGGATGAGAATTTTGAAATCGAGGCATTGCTTAACCGGGAGCCAATGTAGGTCAGCGAGCACAAGGGGTGATGGGTGAGTGGGACTTGGTGCGACTTAGGACACGGGGTCAGCGAGCACAGGGGGTGATAGGTGAGCGGGACTCGGTGCGAGTTAGGATAGGGGGCAGCGAGCACAGGGGGTGATGGGTGAGCGGGACTCGGTGCGAGTTAGGATAGGGGGCAGCGAGCACAGTGGGTGATGGATGAGCGGGACTCGGTGCGAGTTAGGACAGGGGGCAGCGAGCACAGGGGGTGATGGGTGAGCGGGACTCGGTGCGAGTTAGGACACGGGGCAGCGAGCACAGGGGGTGATAGGTGAGCGGGACTCGGAGCGAGTTAGGATAGGGGGCAGCGAGCACAGGGGGTGATGGGTGAGCGGGACTTGGTGTGAGTTAGGACACGGGGCAGTGAGCACAGGGGGTGATGGGTGAGTGGGACTCGGTGCGAGTTAGGATACGGGGCTGCCGAGCTTTGGATCACCTCCAGTTTACGTAGGGTGAAGCTCACGATGTTGTCATGGCGAACTAACAGAGGACTAACTGCGCACAGTTTCAGGCCTGTGGGTAGCACTGTTCTCTTTGATGTTGCAGGAGGCAATTTATAGAACATCACATGCTGGGCAATATTGAGGCTCTGGAACGGGTGCAGAAGAGGGCCACTGGACTAATTCTGTCTAAAGTATCTTAGTTATCGATATAGGCTAAAAGAGTTGGGACTCTTTACCTTAGAGCAGCGTAGGCTATGCGGGGATCTAATTGAGGTTTATAAGATAATGAAGGGAATAGACGGTGTTCCAGCTGACAGTTTATTTCAATTAAACAGGTTAGGCAGGACCAGGGGCACAAATGTAAGTTGTATTGGGCTAGATCGAGGTTAGATGTTGGGAGGTGGGTCTTTTCCCAGAGAATAGTAGACCTCTGAAACAAGCTGCCGTTTCATGCGGTGGATGCAGTCACTGAATTCCTTCAGGCCAAAGCTGGATCTGTTTCTGTCTGCGGCGGAGATCATCTCTGACAGAAGGTATAAAATTCTGACTGGTTTGGACAGACTGGATGCGGGGAGGATGTTTCCCCGGGGCTGGGAAGTCTAGAACAAGGGGTCACAGTCTCAGGATACCGGGTAGGCAATTTAGGAGCGAGATGAGGAGAAATGTTTTCACTCCGAGGGTGGTGAACCTGTGGAATTCTCTACCACAGAAAGTTGTGGAGGCCAAGTCACTGAATATATTTAAGAGGGAGATAGATTTCTAGAAACAAAAGGCATCAAGGGGTATGGGGAGAAAGCGGGAATATGGTGTTGAGATAGAGGATCAGCCATGATCATATTAACATAGACATAGAAACATAGAAAATAGGTACAGGAGTAGGCCATTCGGCCCTTCGAGCCTGCACCGCCATTCAATGAGTTCATGGCTGAACATGCAACTTCAGTACCCCACTCCTGCTTTCTCACCATACCCCTTGATTCCCCTAGTAGTAAGGACTTCATCTAACTCCTTTTTGAATATATTTAGTGAATTGGCCTCAACAACTTTCTGTGGTAGAGAATTCCACAGGTTCACCACTCTCTGGGTGAAGAAATTCCTCCTCATCTCGGTCCTAAATGGCTTCCCCCTTATCCTTAGACTGTGTCCCCTGGTTCTGGACTTCCCCAACATTGGGAACATTCTTCCTGCATCTAACCTGTCTAACCCCGTCAGAATTTTAAACGTTTCTATGAGGTCCCCTCTCATTCTCCTGAACTCCAGTGAATACAAGCCCAGTTGATCCAGTCTTTCTTGATAGGTCAGTCCCGCCATCCCGGGAATCAGTCTGGTGAACCTTCGCTGCACTCCCTCAATAGCAAGAATGTCTTCCTCAAGTTAGGAGACCAAAACTGTACACAATACTCCAGGTGTGGCCTCACCAAGGCCCTGTACAACTGTAGCAACACCTCCCTGCCCCTGTACTCAAATCCCCTCGCTATGAAGGCCAACATGCCATTTGCTTTCTTAACCGCCTGCTGTACCTGCATGCCAACCTTCAATATTGAATGGCGGTGCAGGCTCGAGGGGCCGAATGGCCGACTCCTGCTCCTATTTTCTATGTTTCTATGTTTCTATGTGGGTACTGCGGGGAATTTAATGGCCAGAGAGATTTCCTGGAGTAGCTTCAATCACCGAGGTGGTCAGAGAGGAATTTCCAAGATTTTTTTTCCTTGGACTGGCCTGGGTTTTGAATCTATATTTTTGCCTCTCCCAGGAGAACTCATGGTATATGTTGTGATACACGGGGTATCGCGATTGTGTGGGACTGGCTCAATGGACCAGCTGGTCTTTACCTGTGCGTCATTGTTTGGGCATCTTCGCATCCAACGGCTCATTCTAAGGGCTGGCATGGGTGTGATGTGCTGAGTTACCTCCTGCTGTCCCAGCCCCCAAGCACCTTCCCTGATACCGTCCACGTGGAACGAGGCGCGCACTGTGACATCTGCCTCAAACTTGTCGCTCAGGACTCTGAGGGTTTGTGGTGTGCTTGATAACCCAAGCAACTCCTGAGAGAGGCAGGAGGCAGACAAGAAACAAAAAACACCATCCCACCCACACCGCCTTTTTTTTTTACCAGTTCTTATGTAAATATTCTGTGGGTGGCAGAAATATAGAGAGCGAGAGATGAAAGAGAGGATAGAGGCAGGGGAAAATGCACTTCATGATCAGAAGCAGAATGAGAAAATAGCATGTGTTTTGAAACAGGCAAGCTGGAGACCGAGGTTAATGGGTCCTTAAAGGACATCAGCATAAAGCAGCAATTTCTATCTGTAAACGTTAACGTGCTGGCTGTAAGTTTGGAATTTGGCACGTTAGAAAATTAAGCTAAATCTTAGGCACACACACACACACAACACATACAAATACACACTCACACACACACACACACTCACAAACATACACACTCTCACTCACACACACACATACACATTCTCATTCTCACACACACACTCACACACACGCACTCACACACATACGCACTCACACACACACACACACACATACACACTCTCACTCACACATTCTCACTCACACACACATACACACTCTCATTCTCACACACTCACACACACACACACACACACACACTCACACACACACACACGCACTCACACACACACACTCTCACTCACACATACACACTCTCATTCTCACACACACACTCACACGCACACACACACACATTCACACATACACATTCTCACTCACACACACACATACACACTCTCATTCTCACATACACACTCTCACTCACACACACACACATACACACTCTCATTCTCACACACACACTCACACACTCACACACACACACACACGCACTCACACACACACACTCTCACTCACACACACACACATACACACTCTCATTCTCACACTCACACTCACACACACACACACTCACACACACACACACACACACTCTCACTCACACACACACACATACACACTCTCATTCTCACACTCACACTCACACACACACTCTCTCACACACACACACACACACACATGCACACACACACACACTCTCACTCACACACACACACATACACACTCTCATTCTCACACACACACTCACACCGCACACTCACACACACACACATTCACACATACACACATTCTCACTCACACACACACATACACACTCTCATTCTCACACACACACTCTCTCACACACACACACACACACGCACTCACACACACACACACATACACACTCACACACTCACACACACACACACACACACACACACACACTCACACACACACACACGCACTCACACACACACACTCTCACTCACACATACACACTCTCATTCTCACACACACACTCACACGCACACACACACACATTCACACATACACATTCTCACTCACACACACACATACACACTCTCATTCTCACACACACACTCTCACTCACACACACACACATACACACTCTCATTCTCACACACACACTCACACACTCACACACACACACACACGCACTCACACACACACACACTCTCACTCACACACACACACATACACACTCTCATTCTCACACTCACACTCACACACACACACACTCACACACACACACACACACACTCTCACTCACACACACACACATACACACTCTCATTCTCACACTCACACTCACACACACACTCTCTCACACACACACACACACACACATGCACACACACACACACTCTCACTCACACACACACACATACACACTCTCATTCTCACACACACACTCACACCGCACACTCACACACACACACATTCACACATACACACATTCTCACTCACACACACACATACACACTCTCATTCTCACACACACACTCTCTCACACACACACACACACACGCACTCACACACACACACACATACACACTCTCATTCTCACACTCACACTCACACACACACACACTCACACACACACACACACACACACAGACCTCATGTGGAGTAACTGGGTTCAGTCCTGGGCCCCGTCCCCCGAGGAGGATATATCGGCCTCTCAGGGGGAGCAGTGCAGAATGATACCCGGGACTTAGAGGGTTAAATTACGATGACAGGTTGCACAGACTGTGCTTGTGTTCCTTGAGTTTAGAAGGTTGAGTGTGATCTGATCGAGATGTTTAAATTCAATCAGATTGCGGCTGATCTGTATCTTAACTCCATTTACCCGCCTTGCTCCGTACCCCTTGATACCCACACCCAACGAAAATCTATCCATCTCAAAGCACTTCCTGATTTTGCTCCGGAATTGGGCCCGCTCTAATTTTAACATCGTATTCCTTCACTCATGATTTTGGGCCCCTCCCCCAACCAGAGGAAATGGTATCTACCATTTAACAGTTCAAGTGTCAGGATCCTTCTACCAAACTGATGGGAAGGTCCCAGCTTCAATCCCTATTCTATACAGCATTGGGCGACCTCAAAGCGGGGCTGGGGAGGAGGGAGGGCCATACAATTATCCTCAGTGCCCCTGGGCAAGGGAGGGGGGCAAAGACACTTAGGGGGGGTCCAGGTACAGGGATCATTAAAATATCATGGACAGGTACAGAAAATAATCAAAAGGCTGATGGAACGCTGGCCTTTATATCTGGAGGACTAGAATACGAGGGGGTAGAGGTTATGCTGCACTGTACAAAGCCCTGGTTAGACCCCACCTGGAGCACTGTGAGCAGTTCTGGAGACCACACCTTAGGGAGGATACATCGGTCTTGGAGAGAGTGCAGCATGGGTTTACCAGAATGGTACCCGACTCCAGGGGTTAAGTTATGAGGAGATTACACAAACTGGGGTTGTATTCCCTGGAATTTAGAAGCTTAAAGGGGTGATTTGCTCAAAGTGTTTAAGATATTAAGGGCAACAGATCGAGAGAACCTATTCCCGCTGGTTGGGGAGTCTGGGACTCTGGGCACAGTCTAAACATTAGAGCCAGACCTTTCCAGGAGTGAAATGATGAAACACTTCGACACACAAAGGGCGGTAGAGGTGTGGAACTCTCTCCCGCAAATGGCAAATAATGTTAGATCAATTGTTAATTTTAAATCGGGGATTGATAGATTTCTGTTAACCAAAGGATATGGGGCAAAGGCGGGTATATGGATTTAGGACATAGAAACATAGAAAGATAGAAACATAGAAACATAGAAAATAGGTGCAGGAGTAGGCCATTCGGCCCTTCGAGCCTGCACCGCCATTCGATAAGATCATAGTTAAGTCATGGCAGGAGAGCTCGGTCGGGTGTTATGCTCCTCCTGTACCATGTGGGAACTCAGGGTCACTGCTGGTGTCCCTGACGATTACGTGTGCGGGAAGTGTATCCGCCTCCAGCTCCTGACAGACCGCGTTGCGGAATTGGAGCTGAGGGTGGATTCACTCTGGAGCATCCACGATGCTGAGAATGACGTGAGTATCACGTGTAGCGAGTTGGTCGTACCGCAGGGAAAGGGTCCACAGCCAGATAGGGAATGGAAGATCAACAGGAAGAGCAGTGCAAGGAAGGTAGTGCAGGAGTCCCCTGTGGTCATCCCCCTGCAGAACAGATGCACTGCTTTGGGTACTGTTGAGGGGGATGACTCATCAGGGGAGGGCAGCAGCAGCCAAGTTCAAGGCACCATGGCTGGCTCTGCTGCACAGGAGGGCAGGAAAAAGAGTGGGAGAGCAATAGTGATTGGGGATTCAATGGTGAGGGGAATAGATAGGCGTTTCTGCGGCCGCAACCGAGACTCCAGGATGGTATGTTGCCTCCCTGGTGCAAGGGTCAAGGATGTCTCGGAGCGGGTGCAGGACATTCTAAAAAGGGAGGGAGAACAGCCAGTTGTCGTGGTGCACATTGGTACCAACGACATAGGTAAAAAAAAGGGATGAGGTCCTACGAAACGAATTTAAGGAGCTAGGAGCTAAATTAAAAAAGTAGGACCTCAAAAGTAGTAATCTCGGGATTGCTACCAGTGCCACGTGCTAGTCAGAGTAGGAATCGCAGGATAGCGCAGATGAATACGTGGCTTGAGCAGTGGTGCAACAGGGAGGGATTCAAATTCCTGGGGCATTGGAACCGGTTCTGGGGGAGGTGGGACCAGTACAAACCGGACGGTCTGCACCTGGGCAGGGCCGGAACCAATGTCCTAGGGGGAGTGTTTGCTAGTGCTGTTGGGGAGGATTTAAACTGATATGGCAGGGGGATGGGAACCAATGCAGGGAGACAGAGGGAAACAAAAAGGAGGCAAAAGCAAAAGACAGAAAGGAGATGAGGAAAAGTGGAGGGCAGAGAAACCCAAGGCAAAGAACAAAAAGGGCCACTGTACAGCAAAATTCTAAAAGGACAAAGGGTGTTAAAAGAACAAGCCTGAAGGCTTTGTGTCTTAATGCAAGGAGTATCCGCAATAAAGTGGATGAATTAACTGTGCAAATAGATGTTAACAAATATGATGTGATTGGGATTACGGAGACGTGGCTCCAGGATGATCAGGGCTGGGAACTCAACATCCAGGGGTATTCAACATTCAGGAAAGATAGAATAAAAGGAAAAGGAGGTGGGGTAGCATTGCTGGTTAAGGAGCAAATTAAGGCAATAGTTCGGAAGGACATTAGCTTGGATGATGTGGAATCTATATGGGTAGAGCTGCAGAATACCTAAGGACAAAAAACGTTAGTGGGAGTTGTGTACAGACCTCCAAACAGTAGTAGTGATGTTGGGGAGGGCATCAAACATGAAATTAGGGGTGCGTGCAATAAAGGTGCAGCAGTTATAATGGGTGACTTTAATATGCACATAGATTGGGTTAACCAAACTGGAAGCAATACGGTAAAGGAGGATTTCCTGGAGTGCATAAGGGATGGTTTTTTAGACCAATATGTCGAGGAACCAATTAGGGGGGAGGCCATCTTAGACTGGGTGTTGTGTAATGAGAGAGGATTAATTAGCAATCTCGTTGTGCGAGGCTCCTTGGGGAAGAGTGACCATAATATGGTGGAATTTTGCATTAGGATGGAGAATGAAACAGTTAATTCAGAGACCATGGTCCAGAACTTAAAGAAGGGTAACTTTGAAGGTATGAGGCGTGAATTGGCTAGGATAGATTGGCGAATGATACTGAAGGGGTTGACTGTGGATGGGCAATGGCAGACATTTAGAGACCGCATGGATGAACTACAACAATTGTACATTCCTGTCTGTCGTAAAAATAAAAAAGGGAAGGTGGCTCAACCGTGGCTATCAAGGGAAATCAGGGATAGCATTAAAGCCAAGGAAGTGGCATACAAATTGGCCAGAAATAGCAGAGAACCCGGGGACTGGGAGAAATTTAGAACTCAGCAGAGGAGGACAAAGGGTTTGATTAGGGCAGGGAAAATGGAGTACGAGAAGAAGCTTGCAGGGAACATTAAGACGGATTGTAAAAGTTTCTATAGATATGTAAAGAGAAAAAGGTTAGTAAAGACAAACGTAGGTTCCCTGCAGTCAGAATCAGGGGAAGTCATAACGGGGAACAAAGAAATGGCGGACCAATTGAACAAGTACTTTGGTTCGGTATTCACTGAGGAGGACACAAACAACCTTCCGGATATAAAAGGGGTCGGAGGGTCTAGTAAGGAGGAGGAACTGAGGGAAATCCTTATTAGTCGGGAAATTGTGTTGGGGAAATTGATGGGATTGAAGGCCGATAAATCCCCAGGGCCTGATGGACTGCATCCCAGAGTACTTAAGGAAGTGGCCTTGGAAATAGTGGATGCATTGACAGTCATTTTCCAACATTCCATTGACTCTGGATCAGTTCCAATGGAGTGGAGGGTAGCCAATGTAACCCCACTTTTTAAAAAAGGAGGGAGAGAGAAAACAGGGAATTACAGACCGGTCAGCCTGACATCGGTAGTGGGTAAAATGATGGAATCAATTATTAAGGATGTCATAGCAGTGCATTTGGAAAGAGGTAATATGATAGGTCCAAGTCAGCATGGATTTGTGAAAGGGAAATCATGCTTGACAAATCTTCTGGAATTTTTTGAGGATGTTTCCAGTAGAGTGGACAAGGGAGAACCAGTTGATGTGGTATATTTGGACTTTCAGAAGGCTTTCGACAAGGTCCCACACAAGAGATTAATGTGCAAAGTTAAAGCACATGGGATTGGGGGTAGTGTGCTGACCTGGATTGAGAACTGGTTGTCAGACAGGAAGCAAAGAGTAGGAGTAAATGGGGACTTTTCAGAATGGCAGGCAGTGACTAGTGGGGTACCGCAAGGTTCTGTGCTGGGGCCCCAGCTGTTTACACTGTACATTAATGATTTAGACGAGGGGATTAAATGTAGTATCTCCAAATTTGCGGATGACACTAAGTTGGGTGGCAGTGTGAGCTGCAAGGAGGATTCTATGAGGCTGCAGAGCGACTTGGATAGGTTAGGTGAGTGGGCAAATGCATGGCAGATGAAGTATAATGTGGATAAATGTGAGGTTATCCACTTTGGTGGTAAAAACAGAGAGACAGACTATTATCTGAATGGTGACAGATTAGGAAAAGGGCAGGTGCAAAGAGACCTGGGTGTCATAGTACATCAGCCATTGAAGATTGGCATGCAGGTACAGCAGGCGGTTAAGAAAGCAAATGGCATGTTGGCCTTCATAGCGAGGGGATTTGAGTACAAGGGCAGGGAGGTGTTGCTACAATTGTACAGGGCCTTGGTGAGGCCACACCTGGAGTATTGTGTACAGTTTTGGTCTCCTAACCTGAGGAAGGACATTCTTGCTATTGAGGGAGTGCAGCGAAGGTTCACCAGACTGATTCCCGGGATGGCGGGACTGACCTATCAAGAAAGACTGGATCAACTGGGCTTGTATTCACTGGAGTTCAGAAGAATGAGAGGGGACCTCATAGAAACATTTAAAATTCTGACGGGGTTAGACAGGTTAGATGCAGGAAGAATGTTCCCAATGTTGGGGAAGTCCAGAACCAGGGGACACAGTCTAAGGATAAGGGGGAAGCCATTTAGGACCGAGATGAGGAGGAATTTCTTCACCCAGAGAGTGGTGAACCTGTGGAATTCTCTACCACAGAAAGTTGTTGAGGCCAATTCACTAAATATATTCAAAAAGAAGTTAGATGAAGTCCTTACTACTCGGGGAATCAAGGGGTATGGTGAGAAAGCAGGAATGGGGTACTGAAGTTGCATGTTCAGCCATGAACTTATTGAATGGCGGTGCAGGCTGGAAGGGCCGAATGGCCTACTCCTGCACCTATTTTCTATGTTTCTATGTTTCTATGGCTGATCATTTCTTCAGTACCCCTTTCCTGCTTTCTCTCCATACCCCTTGATCTCTTTAGCCGTAAGGGCCATATCTAACTCCCTCTTCAATATATCCAATGAACTGGCATCAACAACTCTCTGCGGTAGGGAATTCCACAGGTTAACAACTCTCTGAGTGAAGAAGTTTCTCCTCATCTCAGTCCTAAATGGCCTTATCCTGAGACTGTGTCCCCTGGTTCTGGACTTCCCCAACATCGGGAACATTCTTCCCGCATCTAACCTGTCCAGTCCCGTCAGAATTTTATATGTTTCTATGAGATCCCCTCTCATCCTTCTAAACTCCAGTGTATAAAGGCCCAGTTGATCCAGTCTCTCCTCATATGTCAGTCCAGCCATCCCGGGAATCAGTCTGGTGAACCTTCGCTGCACTCCCTCAATAGCAAGAACGTCCTTCCTCAGATTGGGAGACCAAAACTGAACACAATATTCCAGATGAGGCCTCACTAAGGCCCTGTACAACTGCAGTAAGACCACCCTGCTCCTATACTCAAATCCCCTAGCTATGAAGGCCAACATACCATTTGCCTTCTTCACTGCCTGCTGTACCACAGATCAGTCACAGATCTGTGGTGCGGTCACAGATCAGTCATTCCTCCAGCTATTTAAAGTAATTGGGGGGAAGTGTAGAGGGGATTTGAGGGGAAATGTCTTCACCCAGAGGGTGGTGGGGGTCTGGAACTCACTGCCTGAAAGGGTGGTAGAGGCAGAAACCCTCACCACATTTAAAAAGTACCTGGATGTGCACCTGAAGTGCCGTAACCTACAGGGCTACGGACCGAGAGCTGGAAAGTGGGATTAGGCTGGGTAGCTCTTGGTCGGCCGACGCGGACACGATGGGCCAAATGGCCTCCTTCCGTGCTGTAAATTTCTCTGATGATTCTGTTTCATTGAATGGTGGAACAGGCTTGAGGGGCTGAATGGCCTCCTCCTGTTCCTTTGTCCCAACAAAAAGATCATCCAGGGTTCTTAGTCCAGTGTCTCCAGATGGTAAGGGAGTCAAGGGATTCTGGGGAGCGTGGAGTTGAGGCCAATATCAGATCAGCCATGATCTCACTGAATGGTGGAGCAGGCTCGAGGGGCCGAATGGCCGACTCCTGCTCCTATTTCTGATGTTTTATATGTGTGTGGTCGCCCGCTGTGGGCCGGATGGGGCTTGTCTCACCGCAGCCCACTCAGATCAACAGATTGCTGTGGAGGCCGACACACGCACACACACTCACGCAGAATGACCATTTGTACAACGTGCTGGAGGCACTGACTGACGTAAATAGACCTGCCTCCAGCCAGGACGCTGAGAGGTTTATGGGGAAACAAAGCTGAATCAAAAAAAAACCATAAACACACATAAAATGACTGAAGTGTCCTCCGTCGTGCTGGGTTGTTACAGAAAGAGTTATGAACTGTATCTTTGGTTAATTAAATTTTATTGGTTTCTATACAATGTTAAAAATAGCAATAACTGTATGGAGGAACTCACCCTTCAACCCACACATTGCAATGTCAGTGTCACGGCTTGTACCGCCCGCACTCTGGGATTTTGTGGCTCACTGGGTCACACTCTGGCCTCTGAGTCAGAACGTCATGTGTTCATAGTCCCCACTCCACACTGACACTCCCAGTGCAGTACTGAGGGAGAGCCGCACTGTCGGAGGGGCAGTACTGAGGGAGCACCGCACTGTCGGAGGGGCAGTACTGAGGGAGCACCGCACTGTCGGAGTGGCAGTACTGAGGGAGCACCACACTGTCGGAGGGGCAGTACTGAGGGAGCACCGCACTGTCGGAGGGGCAGTACTGAGGGAGCGCCGCACTGTCGGAGGGGCAATACTGAGGGAGTGCCGCACTGTCGGAGGGGCAGTACTGAAGGAGCACCGCACTGTCGGAGGGGCAGTACTGAGGGAGCACCGCACTGTCCGAGGGGCAGTACTGAGGGAGCGCCGCACTGTCGGAGGTGCCTTCTTTCAGAAGAGCCGTTAAACCGAGACCCCGTCTGCCCTCTCAGGTGGATGTAAAAGATCCCAGGGCACTATTTTGAAGAAGAGCAGGGGAGTTCTCCCCGGTGTCCTAGGCCCAATATTTATCCCTCAATCAACATCACTAAAACAGATTATCTGGGTCATTATCACATTGCTGTGTGTGGGAGCTTGCTGTGCGCAAATTGACTGCCGCGTTTCCCACATTACAACAGTGACTACACTCCAAAATTAATTCATTGGCTGTAAAGCGCTTTGGGACGTCCCGAAGTAACACCCACCAAGGGTGAAAATGCGAAGAATCGGAGAATATGGCGATGGATAAATATTGTGCGATCCTGTCGCTGATCGGCCAAGCCCGGGATACACACTGTGGGATGTGAAATGAAAAGAGCCCTTGACAGATGCATGGAATCTGATCTGTGAGCTGCTGTTTTATTTTAATAAGCTTTAGAAACTATAGACTTTATTGATTTCCCGGATCGATCAGAAGAAAGGGATTTTATGATTTTCTTTAAGTGTTGCCTGCACGCTGTCACCGGTGTCTGACAGCCAGCCCCATGTGGTCGGGCACAGCTCTCTATCTGTCAGTCACTGACTGCAGCCATTGTACACTGGGCAAGTCCCAGCAACGGGGCTTGGCTGCTTCTTTGGCGGGAGGGACGGGAGCAGGAGGCAAGCTGTGTTCTCTGAGGGGCAGATCCATCGGCCCTTTGGGCAGGGATGCGGTGGTGGAGTATTTCCAACACCGGATCCCAGAGAGCAAGATTTCCAATCCCACCAGGGCCGGTTGAGAATTTCAATTTGTTTAAAATGATCTGGAAGCCAAAATTCAGGTTCACCAGAAAGCTCCAAGTTCTGAACTGGTGCTCCCCGCTGGAACTCCTGGTGCGCTGAGTAAATCCATTTTCAGAACTTTGAATTGTTTTGAGTCTTAGACTCATCTTGGAAACATAGAAACATAGAAAATAGGTGCAGGAGTAGGCCATTCGGCCCCTCGAGCCTGCACCACCATTCAATAAGATCATGGCTGATCATTCACCTCAGTACCCCTTTCCTGCTTTCTCTCCATACCCCTTGATCCCTTTAGCCGTAAGGGCCATATCTAACTCCCTTTTGAATATATCCAACGAACTGGCCCCAACAACTCTCTGCGGCAGGGAATTCCACAGGTTCACAACTCTCTGAGTGAAGAAGTTTCTCCTCATCTCGGTCCTAAATGGCTTACCCCTTATCCTTAGACTGTGTCCCCTGGTTCTGGTCTTCCCCAACATCGGGAACATTCTTCCTGCAGCTCACCTGTCCAGTCCCGTCAGAATCTTATATGTTTCGATCATCATCAGAGGCAAGACTTGCTTCCACTCTAAAAATGAGTTCTCAGGTGGCTGAACAGTCCAATACGAGAACCACAGTCTCTGTCACAGGTGGGACAGACAGTGGTTGAGGGAAGGGGAGGGTGGGACTGGTTTGCCGCACGCTCCTTCCGCTGCCTGCGCTTGGTTTCTGCACGCTCTCGGCGACGAGACTCGAGGTGCTCAGCGCCCTCCCGGATGCACTTCCTCCACTTAGGGCGGTCTTTGGCCAGGGACTCCCAGGTTTCGGTGGGGATGTTGCACTTTATCAGGGAGACTTTGAGGGTGTCCCTTGTAATGTTTCCTCTGCCCACCTGGGGATCGCAAAGCCAGGCTGACTGGCTGAAAATGGGTTGGTTGGGCCATCCGCCACTGTCAATCAATGCGGCGGGGGATCGACGGGTGGAGCTGAAAACGGATCGGTAAGTATTGGTTTTATTTTTAATTTGGCGGTGCACCTACTTGGGCGTGATGGGGTCCAGACCGAAAAATTCCCAACCTGAGTTTAGATCGGGTCGTCCTGTTGATCCCAGAGCGGCGGCCATTCAGTTTGTAGGAACGGTCGCCGCAAACAGACATTAACCGATCTCTTTGAGACCCTGAATTTCGGCCCCCAGGAATTTAAAAGCCAATCTCAGTAAAAGTGACCATGAAGCTGTCGGATTGTCATAAAAACTCAACTGGTTCACTAATGTCCCGTCGGGGAAGGATACCTGTCGTCCTTACCCGGTCTGGGCCTATACGTGACTCCAGTCCGACACCAACCTGGCTGACTCCTAATTCATTGTGTGTCAATATATGGGTGGTGTGCAGCTATATATGTAGGTGTGAGTGTGTGTGTGTGTGTGTCTGTCTGTGTGTGTGTGAGTGTGTGTGTGAGTGTGTGGGTGTGTGAGAGTGTGTGTGTGAGTGTGAGTGTGTGTGTGAGTGTGTGGGTGTGTGAGAGTGTGTGTGAGAGTGTGTGGGTGTGTGTGTGAGAGTGAGTGTGGGTGAGTGTGTGGGTGAGTGAGTGTGTGTGAGTGTGTCTGTCTGTGTGTGTGTGAGTGTGTGTGTGAGTGAGAGTGTGTGTGTGAGTGTGTGGGTGTGTGTGTGAGAGTGAGTGTGGGTGAGTGTGTGGGTGAGTGAGTGTGTGTGAGTGTGTCTGTCTGTGTGTGTGTGAGTGTGTGTGTGAGTGAGAGTGTGTGTGTGAGTGTGTGGGTGTGTGTGTGAGAGTGAGTGTGGGTGAGTGTGTGGGTGAGTGAGTGTGTGTGAGTGTGAGAGTGTGTGTGTGTGAGTGGGTGAGTGTGTGGGTGAGTGTGTGTGTGAGAGTGGGGAGTGTGTGGGTGTGTGAGAGTGTGTGTGTGAGTGTGTGAGAGTGTGTGTGTGTGTGAGTGTGTGTGTGAGTGTGTGAGTGAGTGTGTGTGTGAGAGTGTCAGTGTGAGTGAGAGTGTGTGTGTGTGAGTGTGTGTGTGAGTGTGTGTGTGAGAGTGTCAGTGTGAGTGTGAGTGTGTGTGTGTGTGAGAGTGTGTGAGAGTGTGTGTGTGAGAGTATGTGAGAGTGTGTGTGTGTGTGAGTGCATGTGTGAGTGTGTGAGTGAGTGTGTGTGCGTGTCAGTGTGAGAGTGTGTGAGTGTGTGTGTGAGTGTGTGAGTGAGTGTGTGTGTGAGAGTATCAGTGTGAGTGTGAGTGTGTGTGAGTGCAGAGGTGTTTAGCTGAATTGAAGAGACTGATCGAGCAAGTTATTATTTAAATGGAGAAAGATTGCAAAGTGCCGCAGTACAGCGGGACCTGGGGGTTACTTGTGCATGAAACACAAAAGGATAGTATGCAGGTACAGCAAGTGATCAGGAAGGGCCAATGGTATCTTGGCCTTTATTGCAAAGGGGATGGAGTATAAAAGCAGGGAAGTCTTGCTACAGTTATACAGGGTATTGGTGAGGCCACACCTGGAATACTGCGTGCAGTTTTGGTCTCCATATTTACGAAAGGATATACTTGCTTTGGAGGCAATTCAGAGAAGGTTCACTCGGTTGATTCCGGAGATGAGGGGGTTGACTTATGAGGAAAGGTTGAGCAGGTTGGGCCTCTACTCATTGGAATTCAGAAGAATGAGAGGTGATCTTATCGAAATGTATTAGATATTGAGGGGGCTTGACAAGGTGGATGCAGAGAGGATGTTTCCACTGATGGGGGAGACTAGAACTAGGGGGCATAATCTTAGAATAAGAGGCCGCCCATTTAAAACAGAGATGAGGAGAAATTTCTTCTCTCAGAGGATTGTAAATCTGTGGAATTCACTGCCTCAGAGAGCTGTGGAGGCTGGGACATTGAATAAATTTAAGACAGAGATAGACAGATTCTTAAACGATAAACGAGTGAAGAGTTATGGGGAGCGGGCAGGGAAGTGGACCTGAGTCCATGATCGGATCAGCCATGATCGTATTGAATGGCGGAGCAGGCTCGAGGGGCCGTATGGCCGACTCCTGCTCCTATTTGTGGTGTCCCTGCACCTTACTCACACGAGGCATGTACTGCAGACACAGTCACTACGTGACCTTAATCTTTATTCCCAGGACCAAGGAGTGCTGAGCCTGGGTGGGACCTCCCCTTTTATACCTGGAAACCCAGGTGAGGAGTGTCTCCCACAAGTTCACCCCCTGTGGTCAGGATGTGCATTTCTCGGGCATAAGTACAGTGTACAGGAGTTGCATGAAGGTTACAGTTACATGAAGGTTACTGTTGCATGATGGTTACATACATGACACTATTTCTTATGTTCTTATGTACAGTCAATGGTAGCAGAGCCACGGAGTGAGAGGACGATGACTTATGGCTGGAATCACACACACACTCGTAGACTCGTACACTCACGCACACACGCACATACACATTCATGCACACACGCACACACAAGCACGCACACACCCACTTGTGCATACACACGCGTACACAGACACAAAGCCAATTCTCACTCCCAGGTGCCCCTTGGGGAAAGGTTCTGGAAACCATTGGGCCATTTCCTCACACCTCACTGCAGCAGCTCACTGAGTCATCAAGAGGAATCCTCCCTTGGGCGCGGTGCGGGGGGGGAAAGGGGGCGACAGACAGGAAGTGGCGCTAAGAAAAGGAATGTCACATTCAGAGTGCCGTCGAGCCCTTCTGCTCTTTCAACTTCAGAACATAACAACCCCTGGTTCTAGACTCCCCAGCCCGGGGGAAACACCCTCCCTGCATCTACCTTGTCAAGCCCTGTAAGAATGTTGTATGTTTCAATGAGATCACCTCTCATTCTTCTAAACTCTAGAGAATATCGGCCTAGTCGACTCAATCTCTCCTCATAGGACAATCCCCCCCATCCCAGGAATCAGTCTGGTGAACCTTCGCTGCACTCCCTCTGTGGCAAGTGTATCCTTCCTTAGGTAAGGAGACCAAAACTGTACACAATACTCCAGGTGTGGTCTCACCAGGGCCCGATATAATTGCAGTAAGACGTCTTTACTCTTATACTCAAATCCTCCTGTAATAAAGGCCAACTTAAATGCCATCACACTGGTTCTGTATTCTGATTGGCTCCCAACCGTCCATACAGAGACGAATGAAGATAGCCAATGGGAACCGGCACTGTTGAGTTTAGCTGTGACATCGCTGGCCTGGGACGTAATCACTGCTGGTTTGAAACGTGTTCAATCTCTTCATGGAAGGAGTTGCTATCCCATTTTAAAGACTTAATGGGCTGACAATTAACGCGCGTACACAGGACGGGAGTGGATGAAAGACTGAGATGGTAAAAGCGCTTCGAGAGGCACTTGTTACGTTTCCGCTGCCAGTGGAGAGTAAATAAAGTGGTGCACTATACATTTATGGATTGATTTACTGATTGGGTCGTCTCTGCATGGAGACAGAGAACGGCAAAGCAGTGCTGCCAATTCTCCAGCCTCTGCTCCTGTCAGGTGCTGCCCCGCACTGGCAGCACAGGGTCAATGAATTCACCATCTGAGTCAGAAGGTCGTGGGTTCAAGTCCCACTCCAGGGACTTGAGCACATAAATCCACGCTGACACTCCCAGTGCAGTACTGAGGGAGCGCCGCACTGTCGGAGGGGCAATACTGAGGGAGTGCCGCACTGTCAGAGGGGCAGCACTGAGGGAGCACCGCACTGTCGGAGGGGCAGTACTGAGGGAGCGCCGCACTGTCGGAGGGGCAGTACTGAGGGAGCACCGCACTGTCGGAGGGGCAGTACTGAGGGAGTGCCGCACTGTCGGAGGGGCAGTACTGAGGGAGCGCCGCACTGTCAGGGGGGCAGTACTGAGGGAGTGCTGCACTGTCGGGGGGGCAGTACTGAGGGAGTGCTGCACTGTCGGGGGGGCAGTACTGAGGGAGTGCCGCACTGTCGTAGGGGCAGTACTGAGGGAGTGCCGCACTGTCGAAGGGGCAGTACTGAGGGAGTGCCGCACTGTCGAAGGGGCAGTACTGAGGGAGTGCCGCACTGTCGGAGGGGCAGTACTGAGGGAGTGCCGCACTGTCGGAGGGGCAGTACTGAGGGAGCGCCGCACTGTCAGAGATATCGTCTTTCGGATGAGACATTAAACCGAGGCCTGTCTGTTCTCATAAAAGATCTCATGGCACTATTTTGAAGAAGAGCAGGGGAGTTCTCCCCGGTGTCTTGGGGCCAATATTTATCCCTCAACCAACATCACTAAAACAGATTATCTGGTCATTATCACATTGCTGTGTGTGGGAGCTTGCTGTGCACAAATTGGCTGCTGCGTTTCCCACATTACAACAGTGACTACACTCCAAAAGTACTTCATTGGCTGTAAAGCGCTTTGAGACGTCCTGAGGTGCTGTAAGACGCTATATAAATGCAAATTCTTTCTTTCCAATGTAAAAAGAGGCACGGTTAGATATATGACGAGGGGGTGAGGGGGGAGACACGGTCGGGGGGCGAGGGGGGAGACAGGGTCGGGGCCGAGGGGGCGAGGGGGCGAGGGGGCGAGGGAAGCGAGAGTGGAGACACGGTCGGGGGGCGAGGGGGGAGACAGGGTCGGGGGGCGAGGGGGTGAGGGGGCGAGGGAAGCGAGAGTGGAGACCGGATCGGGGGGCGAGGGGGGAGACAGGGTCGGGGGGTGATGGGGCGAGGGGGCGAGGGGGCGAGGGGGCGAGGGAAGCGAGAGTGGAGACCGGATCGGGGGGGAGGAGATGAGGGACACAGCGGACGTGCTTCTCGTGAACATCTGAGGTGTTGAACAAGCCTGGCGGTCCTGCGCCATGGTTGCCATGGTTACATGGTCATTCAGTGTCTGGCGACAGTGCTGGAATGCAATGCTGTTTCTGCTGGGCTCCAGTGAAGTGCAGTGGATGCTTTGTGTGAAATACTTGCTGCATTCAGTGCTTCCCTTCGAGTTTTGCGCCGTGCTGATGAGTTGCCGTCACCTTGATGATGGGAGCAGTTAAAGAATGGCTAACTCCAAGCCGAGAAATCTTAGCAAGTGCATTCTGAGTCAGTGCGGCATTCCTTCAATGGATATTCCAGCAGTTAAAACACAAAAAAAGTTCATTGCCTGATTTAAAGTGAGGCACAGAGGTGTGTCGACTGGGTGCGTATCCATTCTTTTTATGGGATGTGGGCGTCGCTGGCCAGGCCGGCATTTATTGCCCATCCCCTAATTGCCCCTTGAGAAGGTGGTGGTGAGCCGCCTTCTTGAACCGCTGCAGTCCGTGTGGTGAAGCTGCTCCCACAGTGCTGTTAGGGAGGGAGTTCCAGGATTGTGACCCAGCGACGATGAAGGAACGGCCGATATATTTCCCAGTTGGGATGGTGTGTGACTGGGAGGGGAACGTGGAGGTGGTGGTGTTCCCATGCGCCTGCTGCCCTTGTCCTTCTAGAGGGTAGAGGTCGCGGGTTTGGGAGGTGCTGCCGAAGAAGCCTTGGCGAGTTGCTGCAGTGCATCTTGTAGATGGTGCACACTGCAGCCAGGGGGCGCCGGTGGTGGAGGGAGTGGGGTTTATGTCTAGGCTGCACAATTATTAACGACAGTAAAGAGTCCGCTATCGTTTCCCTTCTGTCTCCTCCACCATCTAACCAACTCCCGACACAAAGGCCAAGCCAGGCCTCTCACTTCACCCCCTGTGCTCACTGACCTACATTGGCTCTCGGTCCCCCTGCACCTCCCTTCTAAAATTCTCAGCCTTGTGTTCAAATCCCTCCATGGTCTCATCCCCTCCCTATCTCTGTAATCCCCTCCAATCCCACAACCCTCTGCGCTCCTCCAATTCTGGCCTCTTGAGCACCTTCCTAAATTCGTGACTACACTTCAAAAGTAATTCATTGACTGTAAAGCGCTTTGGGACATCCTGAGGTCCTGCAAAGTGATCGAGAAATGCAAGTCTTTCTTTCTTATGTTAACTTTTTCTCTCTTTCCCTCTTCCTTTCTTTCTCGTTCCTTCCTTCTTTCGCTAATTCTTTCATTCTTTCATTCTTTATCTCTTTCTTTCTTACTTTCAGTTCAACGCGATGTTGAGAGTCAGGAGTGTGATGGAGGGGGAGGGAGAGAGATTGGAGACGGAAATCTTATCCTTGCACACTGTCCAGCAGAGCAATAAAGTGTGAGTTATACAGGGAGAGCAGGAGAGAATCACAGAACGGTTACAGCACAGGAGGATCCCATTCGGCCCGTCGAGCCCGTGCCGGCTCTCTGCAAGAGCACCTCAGCCAGTCCCACTCCCCCGCCCTTTCCCCGGAGCCCTGCACATTTCTCTCCTTCAGACACTGATCCAACTTCCTTTTGAAAGCCACGATTGAGTCTGCCTCCAGCACCCTCTCAGGCAGCGCATCCCAGATCCTAACCACTCGCTGCGTAAACAAGCTTTTCCTCATGTCGTCTTTGGTTCTTCTGCCAATCGCCTTAAATCTGTGTCCTCTGGTTCCCGACCCTTCCACCAATGGGAACAGTTTCTCTCTCGATCTACTCTGTCCAGACCACTCATGATTTTGAACACCTCGATCAAATCTCCTCTCAACCTTCTCTGCTCCAAGGAGAACAACCCCAGCTTCTCCAGTCTCTCCCCGTAACTGAAGTCCCTCATCCCTGGAACCATTCTCGTAAATCTCCCTCTGCGCCCTCTCTAAGGCCTTCACATCCTTCCTAAAGTGTGGTGCCCAGAATTGGACACAATACTCCAGTTGGGGCCGAACCTGTTTAAGCAACAAATTGCCTCATGCATCGAAGCAGAGGCCACAGCGGAGGTTCGAAGGACAACCTTGCACAGCTGAGCTCCCAGAGACCTCCTTCGAGGGGGAGTTGGACGCAGAGTACCCGTGCTCCCATGGGGCAAGGCTGTGCCCAGTAACGTGCTCCCGAGCTGTCGTCCACCTACACCATCCACAGTTGAGGCCGAACCAGTGTTTTATACACATAATTTCCACACTTTTGTACTCTGTGCCTCTATTTATGAAGCCCAGGATCCCATGAGCTTTACTAACTGCTTTCTCCACCTGCCCTGCCATCTTCTATGGTTTGTGCACACATACCCACAGGTCTCTCTGTTCATGCACCCCCTTTAGGGAAAAAATAAATCAGGAAACATATCAGAAAAATATATTAAAACTAAATAAACCTAACCTTTGTTATCATCCTTCAAACATACAATTAATCTTCAGTTTAGCAAAGCTGTGTACCCAGGCATCAGTTATTCTTAAATTATATATAAAGGCTGCTCCATTTGAGTGAAATCAGGAGCTCCCACTTAATTGCATAACACTTAATTACACGAGACTGTGCAGTACCGATTGGCTCCCCCGTTCATTAAGGCTTCTTTGCAGCAAAAAAACCAGTTCGTTCCCGGGAGCTTTCCGTCCCGGTTCACAATTTCCATCCATTGATACGCATCGACACTGAGCTCTCTGATCCAGGATCTACCAATCAGCTCTCCTCCCCTCCTCCCCTCGCTCTCGAAGCTGAGCCACGTGAGCCCAGGGTCTATCCATCCTTGGGGGGCGATGGTGTAACAGTTCTGCCCCATCCTGATCGCGCCCAAAGGTGCTGACGCGCTTGTACGCTGATCACAACAACAACTTGTATTGATATAGTGCCTTTATCACAGTAAAACTTTCCGAGGCGCGTTACAAAACAAAAATTTACATCGAGCAGCAGAAGGAGATATTAGGGCAGGTGGTCACAGAGGTAGGTTTTAAGGAGCGTCTCGAAGGAGGAAAGAGAGGTCGAGAGGCGGAGAGGTTGAGGGAGGGAGTTCCAGAGCTTGGGGCCCAGGCAACAGAAGGCACGGCCACCGATGGTGGAGCGATTATAATCAGGGATGGTCAGGAGGGCAAAATTAGAGGATCTCGGGGGGTTGTGGGGCTGGAGGAGATTACAGAGATAGGGAGGGGCGAGGGCCATGGAGGGATTTGTAAACAAGGATGAGAATTTTAAAATCGAGGCGTTGCTTCACTGGGGGCCAATGTAGGTCAGCGAGCACAGGGGGTGATGGGTGAGTGGAACTTGGTGCGAGTTAGGACACGGGACAGTGAGCACAGCGGGTGATGGGTGAGTGGGACTTGGTGTGAGTTAGGACATGGGGCAGTGAGCACAGGGGGTGATGGGTGAGCGGGACTCGGTGCGAGTTAGGACACGGGGCAGCGAGCACAGTGGGTGATGGGTGAGTGGGACTTGGTGTGAGTTAGGACACGGGGCAGTGAGCACAGGGGGTGATGGGTGAGCGGGACTCGGTGTGAGTTAGGACACAGGGCAGTGAGCACAGGGGGTGATGGGTGAGTGGGACTTGGTGCGAGTTAGGACATGGGGCAGTGAGCACAGGGGGTGATAGGTGAGCGGGACTCGGTGTGAGTTAGGACACGGGGCAGTGAGCACAGGGGGTGATGGGTGAGCGGGACTTGGTGCGAGTTAGGACACGGGGCAGCGAGCACAAGGGGTGATGGGTGAGCGGGACTCGGTGCAAGTTAGGACACGGGGCAGCGAGCACAGGGGGTGATGGGTGAGCGGGACTCGGTGCGAGTTAGGACACGGGGCAGCGAGCACAAGGGGTGATGGGTGAGCGGGACTTGGTGCGAGTTAGGACACGGGGCAGCGAGCACAGGGGGTGATGGGTGAACGGGACTTGGTGCGAGTTAGGACACGGGGCAGCGAGCACAAGGGGTGATGGGTGAGCGGGACTTGGTGCGAGTTAGGACACGGGGCAGCGAGCACAAGGGGTGATGGGTGAGCGGGACTCGGTGCGAGTTAGGACACGGGGCAGCGAGCACAGAGGGTGATGGGTGAGCGGGACTCAGTGCGAGTTAGGACACGGGGCAGTGAGCACAGGGGGTGATGGGTGAGCGGGACTCGGTGCGAGTTAGGACACGGGGCAGTGAGCACAGGGGGTGATGGGTGAGCGGGACTCGGTGCGAGTTAGGACACGGGGCAGTGAGCACAGGGGGTGATGGGTGAGTGGGACTCGATGCGAGTTAGGACACGGGGCAGTGAGCACAGGGGGTGATGGGTGAGTGGGACTTGGTGTGAGTTAGGACACGGGGCAGTGAGCACAGGGGGTGATGGGTGAGCGGGACTCGGTGCGAGTTAGGACACTGGGCAGTGAGCACAGGGGGTGATGGGTGAGTTAGACTCGGTGCGAGTTAGGACACGGGGCAGTGAGCACAGGGGGTGATGGGTGAGCGGGACTCGGTGCGAGTTAGGACATGGGGCAGTGAGCACAGGGGGTGATGGGTGAGTGGGACTTGGTGCGAGTTAGGACATGGGGCAGTGAGTACTGGGGGTGATGGGTGAGCGGGACTCGGTGCGAGTTAGGACATGGGGCAGTGAGCTCAGGGGGTGATGGGTGAGTGGGACTCGGTGCGAGTTAGGACACTGGGCAGCGAGCACAGGGGGTGATGGGTGAGCGGGACTCGGTGCGAGTTAGGACACGGGGCAGTGAGCACAGGGGGTGATGGGTGAGTGGGACTCGGTGCGAGTTAGGACATGGGGCAGCCGAGTTTTGAATGAGCTGAAGTTTACGTCGGATAGAATGTGGGAGGCCAGGCAGGAGTGCGTCGGAATAGTCAAGTCTAGAGGTAACAAAGGCACGGACGAGGGCTTCAGCCGCGGATGAGCTGAACAATTAGAAACAGATATTTCTCTCTTGCTGGAGGGTGCTGAAGCTAATTGTAGCACCCCTACAATTGAGATCAACACATGGGGTGCACATTTCATTGATAATGTTTTAGAAGTACCTGCAGTACCTGTTACTCCTGTAGGTGACACTGTGATAGGATTTGTCGATGTTATACAATGTCACCCTGTGTGCTATTTTAAAACGAGGAGCATATCACCCTGTCATTGCACAATTTGGCCACCAGGCTCCGACAAATTGCTCCTGAAATAATTTTTTCAGTAACTGAAATTTCCAATACCCAAAATATGGATTTCAACTAAATCCACAATTCAAAAATGACCTATTTCACAATAGTGTGGTTACTTGTTCCCACTGCGGCCTTTAATGCTTTTATTAAAGATTTTACTTGAGGCCTCAGCCCCTCCCAAAAGCCTGGTTGTGAGATCGTTTAATTTTTGCTCAGAGCCGTGATTTTGTCAGATGAATTTGGATTGCAGGGTCTAAGCAGGAGCAGTGAGCCAGATTTCCTACGCTGCATCGGCACTGGTCAGTTAGCCATTCCACGGTGTGAACAACCTTCGGACCCTTGACCCCGTGCCCTTTGTCCGCCTGCCGCTGTTTAATGTCAAGTGGTGTTCCACATTTACCTATTCGATCGCATTTTCTATCTTATATAACTTTAAAAGGTCGTCTCTCAGTCGTTTCGTTACAGGGATGAGCAGTCGATAGAATAATACAGTACAGGAGGAGGCCATTCAGCCCATCGCGTCTGTGCTGTCTCTGTGACAGAACGATCCAATCAGACCCACACCTCGCTCTCTCCCCACAGCCCGGCACATTGTTCCTTTTCAAGTATTTATCCAATTTCCCGTTTGAAAGTCACTATTGAATCTGCTCCCACCGCCCTTTCAGGCAGCGCATTCCCGATCACAACAACTCGCTGCGTGAATTCTTTTTCCGCATGTCACCAGTCCTGGCACACAACTCAAACCTCCGACATCTCCTCGTCTTCCTTGAGCTTCAGTATTCAAGGTGCAGTTTGACCAAACTATTGTACAATGGTTCACAATCCTGATCGGGTGCATTAGGTGCTTATTTATTCATTCTCAGGATGTGGGCGTCGCTGGCCAGGCCGGCATTTATTGCCCATCCCTAATCGCCCCTCGAGAAGGTGGTGGTGAGCCGCCTTCTTGAACCGCTGCAGTCCGTGTGGTGAAGGTGCTCCCACAGTGCTGTTAGGGAGGGAGTTCCAGGATTGTGACCCAGCGACGATGAAGGAACGGCCGATATATTTCCCAGTCGGGATGGTGTGTGACTCGGAGGGGAACGTGGAGGTGGTGGTGTTCCCATGGGCCTGCTGCCCTTGTCCTTCTCAATATTCCTTGCACGCCCCGACAAGTCTCTCTGCATCTTCTCCACAATCGAGGAATGGCAGGGGAAAGGTGGTTGGGTTGGGCTTACCCCAGTAGCCGTCAGATGCTGTGTTCCAGCGGACTAGTGTGTTAAATATGGCCAGCCCACTGATGCCGAGTAACATATGCATGGACTGTACCACGCCCCGCCTGGTCTGTGTCACAGGCCCGAGGATAATGGCTTAAAGAAAATGCAAGTACGAGAAACCCCAACGCAGCACCATCGCTGAATCCAATCACATCAAACCGAGATCACTGAAAGTTCATCTCGAGTAAATCTGACCAGTGCATCGCTGAAACTTTCACAGAATCAGCCGTGTGACTTCAGTTCCATCCTAGAGTTGACTCCTAAAGCCCCCTGAAGAGGCCTAGGTATCAGCCGTGGCTCAGTGGGCAGCACCCTCACCGCTGAGTCACAAGGTCATTGGTTCAAGTCCCACTCCAGAGACATGTGCACAAAAAATATAGGCTGACACTCCAGGGCAGTGCTGAGGGAGTGCTGCATTGTTGGAGGGGCAGGACTGAGAGAGCGCCGCACTGTTGGAGGGGTAGCAATGAGGGAGCGCCGCACTGTCGGAGGGGCAGGACTGAGGGAGTGCCGCACTGCCGGAGGGGTAGCAATGAGGGAGTGCCGCACTGTCGGAGGGGCAGGACTGAGGGAGTGCCGCACTGTCGGAGGGTAAGTACTGAGGGAGTGCCACACTATCAGAGGGGCAGTCTTTTGGATGAGATGTTAAACCGAGGCCCCGTCTGCTCTCTCAGATCGACATAAAAGATCCCATGGCACAATTTTGAAGAAGAGCAGGGGAGTTCTCCCCGGTGTCCTGGGGCCAATATTTATCCCTCGATCAACATCACTAAAACAGATTATCTGCTCATTATCACATTGCTGTGTGTGGGAGCTTGCTGTGCGCAAATTGGCTGCCGCGTTTCCCACATTACAACAGTGACTACACTCCAAAAGTACTTCATTGGCTGTAAAGCGCTTTGAGGACGTCTGGTGGTCATGAAAGGCGCTATAGAAATGCAAGTTCTTTCTTCTTTCACAGGAAAGTCCCACCATTCCCTCCCCGGGGCGTTGAGTCGATCGTGCCAGCGAGGCCCACATGCGGAGAACACAAGCTCTGCGCACACAGTAAAGCTGAATTCTGTGCTCAGAGCCCTGTGCCGATCCTGACAGCACTCACAGACCCTCGCTCTCCTGCAATTAGCTGGTGCTCGACATCATTTTTCACGTTTGAACCCTGCGCGCAAATGTCTTTGCAAATGAGGGCTGCTGGTCCCCACGGCAATCTCGATGGAGCGCGCTTCACACAGCTGGCAGAGAGTCAGCACTGCCTCGCCTCTGAGGGCTACCTCCTCCTCACAACCTCCCCGCGCCTGCCGAGAGCTGCGAGCCGGTCTCATTTCAAGGCCTGGGAGGCAACACAGCTCAAAACCATTGTCGGCCCTGGCAAACACAACTCCCCCAGGGTATCCACCCACTCTGCCCCTCACTCCCCACTCTCCCCTCACTCCCCACTCTCCCCTCACTCCCCACTCTCTCCTCACTCCCCATCCTCACTCCCCACTCTCCCCTCACTCCCCACCCTCACTCCCCACTCTCCCCTCACTCCCCACTCTCCCCTCATTCCCCACCCTCACTCCCCACTCTCCCCTCACTCCCCACCCTCACTCCCCACTCTCCCCTCACTCCCCACTCTCCCCTCACTCCCCATCCTCACTCCCCACTCTCCCCTCAATCCCCACTCTGCCCCTCACTCCCCACTCTCCCCTCACTCTCCACCCTCACTCCCCACTCTCCCCTCACTCCCCACTCTCCCCCTCACTCCCCACCCTCATTCCCCACTCTCCCCCTCACACCCCACCCTCACTCACCACTCTCCCCTCACTCCCCACTCTCCCCCTCACTCACCACTGCCCCCCCACTCCCCATCCTCCCCCTCACTCCCCACTCTCCCCTCACTCCCCACCCTCACTCCCCACTCTCCCCTCACTCCCCACTCTCCCCCTCACTCCCCACTCTCCCCTCACTCCCCACCCTCACTCCCCACTCTCCCCTCACTCCCCACTCTCCCCCTCACTCCCCACCCTCATTCCCCACTCTCCCCCTCACTCCCCACCCTCACTCACCACTCTCCCCTCACTCCCCACTCTCCCCCTCACTCCCCACTCTCCCCTCACTCCCCACTCTCCCCCTCACTCCCCACCCTAATTCCCCACTCTCCCCCTCACTCACCACTGCCCCCCCACTCCCCATCCTCCCCCTCACTCCCCACTCTCCCCCTCACTCCCCACTCTCTCCCCCCCACTCCCCACTCTCCCCTCACTTTCCACTCTCCCCCTCACTCCCCACTCTCCCCCTCACTCTCCCCCTCATTCCCCACTCTCCCCTCACTCCCCACTCTCCCCCTCACTCCCCAATCCTCCCCACTCCCCATCCTCCCCCTCACTCCCCACTCTCCCCTTCATTCCCCACTCCCCACCCTCACTCCCCACCCTTACGCCCCACTCTCCCCCTCACTCCCCACTCTCCCCTTCACTCCCCACTCTCCCCTTCACTCCCCACTCTCCCCCTCACTCCCCACTCCCCCCTCAATCCCCACTCTCCCCCTCGCTCCCCACTCTCCCCCTCACTCTCCCCCTCACTCCCCACTCTCCACTCGCTCCCCACTCTCCCCCTCACTCCCCACTCTCCCCTTCACTCCCCACTCTCCCCTCACTCCCCACTCCCCCCTCAATCCCCACTCTCCCCCTCGCTCCCCACTCTCCCCCTCACTCTCCCCCTCACTCCCCACTCTCCCCTCGCTCTCCATCCGCCCCCTCGCTTCCCACTCTTCCCCCACTCCCCATACTCTTTAATATCCCACCCAGTCTAATCCCACTCTCTCGCTCACTCCCCGCACCCTTTAATATCCCACCCAGTCTAATCCCATTCTCCTGCCCACACTGCTTCCGAAAGTTTCCCGTTGGTATTCTGTCATACGTAGACACACACACACATGTGCCTGAACATATACTAAGACACACCACAAGCGTAGGAACACTACCACCTCCACGTTCCCCTCCCGGTCACACACCATCCCGACTGGGAAATATATCGGCCGTTCCTTCATCGTCGCTGGGTCACAATCCTGGAACTCCCTCCCTAACAGCACTGTGGGAGCACCTTCACCACACGGACTGCAGCGGTTCAAGAAGGCGGCTCACCACCACCTTCTCGAGGGGCAATTAGGGATGGGCAATAAATGCCGGCCTGGCCAACGACGCCCACATTGCAGGAACGAATAAAAAGCACACACAGAGGCAGGGTGCTTCACGGGCGGAATTGGCTGTATATATCACTTTGCAATGGCTGCCGCGGATCAGACAAAAGCTCGTTCCAGTTAATTGACCCTGACACAATGTGATATAACTCGCTGATGTATTGTTAATCTTCGCAGCCAAGGTCAGGAGCAGTCTGAGCATGCTCACTAACCCCGGATACACGCTATCCCGGTAACCCTTGCCCCAATTTTTAAATAGAGGAACAATTTAATTTCCACAAAATTTAAATAAAAACCTGTCATCTCAATCGATGAAATACAACCTAAATTAACCAGCAGTCAGGAACGATTGTTGGTTTTGGTAATGTGCGTCAGTTATTTGGTGATTTTGGCAGTAACCATACCTTTGGTATAACTGCAATCAGTTCAATAAAGACTTGCATTTATATAGCCCCTTTCCACACCTCAGGACATCACAAAGCGCTTTACAGCCAATGAAGTACTTTTTGGAGTGTAGTCACTGTTGTAATGTGGGAAACGCAGCAGTCAATTTGCGCACAGCAAGCTCCCACAAACAGCAATGTGATAATGACCAGATAATGTGTTTTAGTGATGTTGGTTGAGGGATAAATATTGGCCCCAGGACACCGGGGAGAACTCCCCTGCTCTTCTTCAAAATAGTGCCCTGGGATCTTTTACATCCACCTGAGAGAGCAGACGGGACCTCGGTTTAACATCTCATCCAAAAGACAGCACCTCTGACAGTACTCCCCCTCCGTCAGTGCGGCATTCCCTCAGTACTGCCCCTCCGACAGTGCGGCGCTAACTCAGTACTCCCCCTCCATCAGTGCGGCATTCCCTCAGTACTGCCCCTCCGACAGTGCGGCGCTCACTCAGCACTGCCCCTCCGACAGTGCGGCGCTCCCTCAGTACTGCCCCTCCGACAGTGCGGCGGTCCCTCAGTACTGCCCCTCCGACAGTGCGGCGCTCCCTCAGTACTTTCTGTCATGTTTGTAACTACAGTGTAACACCACTGTATTACTGTATACACTCAACTTAGATGCACACCTTGACCACACAGGTATATAAAGAGAGGTCCCACGCAGGGTCATCACTTCTGGAGTCCTGTAATAAAGAGTTAAGATCACAGAGTGGCCTTGTCCCTGGAATGTGCCTCGTGTGCTTTCATGCTGTAGAGTAAGGACTTTACATTGGCGAGGAGAAACGGGAATTCACGACCCACGAGAATGGCCACCAGTAGCAGAGAGGAACGGTACTGTGTTGGGGAAGACTGGGACGATTTTGTCGAGAGGCTTCAGCAAAGCTACGTAACTAAAGACTGGCTGGGGGATGCAGCAGCTGACAAGTGACGGGCTCATCTCCTGACCAGCTGCGGGCCAAAGACTTACGCGCTCATGAAGGACTTACTGGCCCCCGAAAAGCCGTCGGACACAACCTTTGAAGAACTCAGCAAATTAATCGGGGAGCACCTCAAACCGGCGAGCAGCATACACATGGCTCGACACAGATTCTACACCCACCAACATCATGAAGGACAGAGCATACCGGACTTTGTAGCGGACCTCCGGTGTTTGGCCAGCCTCTGTAAGTTCACAGACGCCTGCAGGGGGGAGATGCTAAGGGACTTCTTCATCGAGGGTATCAGTCATGCAGGAATTTTTCGCAAGTTAATTGAGACCAATGATTTGACCTTGGAAGAGGCGGCGTTGTTGGCTCAAACTTCCATGGGGGGGAGGAAGAGACAAAAATGATTTACGCGCTCAATTCTGCCTCTAATGCGTCAATGGATCAGGGAGTCAACATCATAACTGCAGGCAGGCAGGGGCAGTCCGACATTTACCAGGCAACAATAGATCCCAGAGCAGGATCTCAACAGAGACAATGGCAGGCTGAACGGACGCTCATAGAAACATAGAAACATAGAAAATAGGTGCAGGAGCAGGCCATTCAGCCCTTGTAGCCTGCACCGCCATTCAATGAGTTCATGGCTGAACATGAAACTTCAGTACCCCCTTCACAGTGGACAATGCGGCCCGGGATGGGGCAATTGACACCCACTAATCGGGTACTTAAGAGCAGTCAAAGGGACAGTCAGCGCGGAATGACTGGCCATAGTCCCTTTGTTCCCAACAATGGAAACTTTAACTCATGCTGGAGGTGTGGGGGAAAACACTCAGCCAGATCTTGCAGATTCCAACATTTTGTCCGCAGAAACTGAAATCTCAGTGGCCATTTAGCTCGAATGTGTAGAAAACCTACAACCAGACTGATATATGAGACAGAGGGACCAGAAGAGGGTTCTGTGAGGCAGGATAACTTTTGGGGCAAATCGATGGACGCCGAGGTTCAGTGGGTCCATGTGGCGAATATTCACAGTTTATACACCAAAACGCCACCAATGATGATGAGGGTTTTGTTGAACGGTATCCCAGTACGCATGGAGCTGGACACTGGGGCCAGCCAGTCACTCATGGGCGTTCAGCAATTCGAGAAGCTATGGCCACTTAAAGCCAGTAGACCCAAATTAGAACGTATTGAGACACAATTACGGACTTACACCAAAGAAATCATTCCGGTGCTAGGCAGTGCAATGATGGCTGTCACACACAATGGGTTAGTGAACCGGCTGCCACTCTGGATTGTCCCGGGCAATGGTCCCGCACTGTTGGGGAGGAGCTGGTTAGCTGAGATGAACTGGAAATGGGGGGATGTTCACGCAATGTCCTCGGTGGAGCGAAGTTCGTGCTCACAAGTCCTACAACAATTCGAGTCACTATTTCAACCTGGCGTCGGGACTTTCAAAGGCACTAAAGTAGTGATACACATCACCCTAGACGCCAGGCCAGTGCACCACAAAGCCAGAGCGGTGCCGTATGTGATGCGGGAAAAAAATCGAGAGCGAATTGGACCAGCTGTTGCGAGAGGGCATCATCTCACCTGTTGAATTCAGCGACTGGGCGAGCCCCATCGTTCCCGTTCTAAAAGCAGATGGCTCTGTCAGGATCTGTGGCGACTACAAGGCCACCATCAATCGGGTGTCCCTACAAGACCAATACCGCTCCCGAGAGCAGAGGACCTCTTCGCCACGCTGGCAGGCCGCAAGCTGTTCACCAAGTTGGACCTCATTTCATAGAAACATAGAAACATAGAAAATAGGTGCAGGAGCAGGCCATTCAGCCCTTCTAGCCTGCACCGCCATTCAATGAGTTCATGGCTGAACATGAAACTTCAGTACCCCCTTCCTGCTTTCTCGCCATAACCCTTGATCCCCCGAGTAGTAAGGACTTCATCAAACTCCCTTTTGAATATATTTAGTGAATTGGCCTCAACTACTTTCTGTGGTAGAGAATTCCACAGGTTCACCACTCTCTGGGTGAAGAAGTTTCTCCTCATCTCGGTCCTAAATGGCTTACCCCTTATCCTCAGACTGTGACCCCTGGTTCTGGACTTCCCCAACATTGGGAACATTCTTTCTGCATCTAACCTGTCTAAACCCGTCAGAATTTTAAACGTTTCTATGAGGTCCCCTCTCATTCTTCTGAACTCCAGTGAATACAAGCCCAATTGATCCAATCTTTCTTGATAGGTCAGTCCCGCCATCCCGGGAATCAGTCTGGTGAACCTTCGCTGCACTCCCTCAATAGCAAGAATGTCCTTCCTCAAGTTAGGAGACCAAAACTGTACACAATACTCCAGGTGTGGCCTCACCAAGGCCCTGTACAACTGTAGCAACACCTCCCTGCCCCTGTATTCAAATCCCCTCGCTATGAAGGCCAACATGCCATTTGCTTTCTTAACCGCCTGCTGTACCTGCATGCCAACCTTCAATGACTGATGTACCATGACACCCAGGTCTCGTTGCACCTTCCCTTTTCCTAATCTGTCACCATTCAGATAATAGTCTGTCTCTCTGTTTTTACCACCAAAGTGGATAACCTCACATTTATCCACATTATACTTCATCTGCCATGCATTTGCCCACTCACCTAACCTATCCAAGTCACTCTGCAGCCTAATAGCATCCTCCTCGCAGCTCACACTGCCACCCAACTTAGTATCATCCGCAAATTTGGAGATACTGCATTTAATCCCCTCGTCTAAATCATTAATGTACAATGTAAACAGCTGGGGCCCCAGCACAGAACCTTGCGGCACTCCACTAGTCACTGCCTGCCATTCTGAAAAGTACCCGTTTACTCCTACTCTTTGCTTCCTGTCTGACAACCAGTTCTCAATCCACGTCAGCACACTACCCCCAATCCCATGTGCTTTAACTTTGCACATTAATCTCTTGTGTGGGACCTTGTCGAAAGCCTTCTGAAAGTCCAAATATACCACATCAACTGGTTCTCCTTTGTCCACTTTACTGGAAACATCCTCAAAAAATTCCAGAAGATTTGTCAAGCATGATTTCCCTTTCACAAATCCATGCTGACTTCGACCTATCATGTCACCATTTTCCAGATGCACTGCTATGACATCCTTAATAATTGATTCCATCATTTTACCCACTACTGAGGTCAGGCTGACCGGTCTATAATTCCCTGTTTTCTCTCTCCCTCCTTTTTTAAAAAGTGGGGTTACATTGGCTACCCTCCACTCCATAGGAACTGATCCAGAGTCAATGGAATGTTGGAAAATGACTGTCAATGCATCCGCTATTTCCAAGGCCACCTCCTTAAGTATTCTAGGATGCAGGCCATCAGGCCCTGGGGATTTATCTGCCTTCAATCCCATCAATTTCCCCAACACAATTTCCCGACTAATAAAGATTTCCCTCAGTTCCTCTTCCTTACTAGACCCTCTGACCCCTTTTATATCCGGAAGGTTGTTTGTATCCTCCTTAGTGAATACCGAACCAAAGTACTTGTTCAATTGATCCGCCATTTCTTTGTTCCCCGTTATGACTTCCCCTGATTCTGACTGCAGGGGACCTACGTTTGTCTTCACCAACCTTTTTCTCTTTACATACCTATAGAAACTTTTGCAATCCGCCTTAATGTTCCCTGCAAGCTTCTTCTCGTACTCCATTTTCCCTGTCCTAATCAAACCCTTTGTCCTCCTCTGCTGAGTTCTAAATTTCTCCCAGTCCCCAGGTTCGCTGCTATTTCTGGCCAATTTGTATGCCACTTCCTTGGCTTTAATACTATCCCTGATTTCCCTAGATAGCCACGGTTGAGCCACCTTCCCCTTTTTATTTTTACGCCAGACAGGAATGTACAATTGTTGTACTTCATCCATGCGGTCTCTAAATGTCTGCCATTGCCCATCCACAGTCAACCCCCTAAGTATCATTCGCCAATCTATCCTAGCCAATTCACGCCTCATACCTTCAAAGTTACCCTTCTTTAAGTTCTGGACCATGGTCTCTGAAATTACTGTTTCATTCTCCATCCTAATGCAGAATTCCACCATATTATGGTCACTCTTCCCCAAGGGGCCTCGCACAATGAGATTGCTAATTAATCCTCTCTCATTACACAACACCCAGTCTAAGATGGCCTCCCCCCTAGTTGGTTCCTCAACATATTGGTCTAGAAAACCATCCCTTATGCACTCCAGGAAATCCTCCTCCACCGTATTGCTTCCAGTTTGGCTAGCCCAATCTATGTGCATATTAAAGTCACCCATTATAACTGCTACACCTTTATTGCATGCACCCCTAATTTCCTGTTTGATGCCCTCCCCAACATCCCTATTACTGTTTGGAGGTCTGTACACAACTCCTACTAACGTTTTTTGCCCTTTGGTGTTCTGTAGCTCTACCCATATAGATTCCACATCATCCAAGCTAATGTCTTTCCTAACTATTGCATTAATCTCCTCTTTAACCAGCAATGCTACCCCACCTCCTTTTCCTTTTATTCTATCCTTCCTGAATGTTGAATACCCCTGAATGTTGAGTTCCCAGCCCTGATCATCCTGGAGCCACGTCTCCGTAATCCCAATCACATCATATTTGTTAACATCTATTTGCACAATTAATTCATCCACCTTATTGCGGATACTCCTTGCATTAAGACACAAAGCCTTCAGGCTTGTTTTATTAACACCCTTTGTCCTTTTAGAATTTTGCTGTACAGTGGCCCTTTTTGTTCTTTGCCTTGGGTTTCTCTGCCCTACACTTTTCCTCATCTCCTTTCTGTCTTTTGCTTTTGGCTCCTTTTTGTTTCCCTCTGTCTCCCTGCATTGGTTCCCATCCCCCTGCCATATTAGTTTAAATCCTCCCCAACAGCACTAGCAAACACTCCCCCTAGGACATTGGTTCCAGTCCTGCCCAGGTGCAGACCGTCCGGTTTGTACTGGTCCCACCTCCCCCAGAACCGGTCCCAATGCCCCAGGAATTTGAATCCCTCCCTGCTGCACCACTGCTCAAGCCACGTATTCATCTGCGCTATCCTGCGATTCCTACTCTGACTATCACGTGGCACTGGTAGCAATCCCGAGATTACTACTTTTGAGGTCCTACTTTTTAATTTAGCTCCTAGCTCCTTAAATTCGTTTCGTAGGACCTCATCCCTTTTTTTGCCTATGTCGTTGGTACCAATGTGCACCACGACAACTGGCTGTTCTCCCTCCCATTTCAGAATGTCCTGCACCCGCTCCGAGACATCCTTGACCCTTGCACCAGGGAGGCAACATACCATCCTGGAGTCTCGGTTGCGGCCGCAGAAACGCCTATCTATTCCCCTCACAATTGAATCCCCTATCACTATCGCTCTCCCACTCTTTTTCTTGCCCTCCTGTGTAGCCTAAATGAGCCAGGAACTGGCCGACGAATCCAAACTACTGACACCATCACCACGCACAAGGGACTGTTTGCGTATAACAAGTGCCCGTTTGGCATTCGATCAGCACGTAACATGGAAAGCCTGCTTAAATCCATTCCTGGTACGATCGTATTCCAGGACGACATCCTCATCACGGAACACCTCCACAACCTGGAGGAGGTGCTATGCTGACTGGACCGGGTAGGTCTGTGACTCAAGAAGTCTAAATGTTTGTTCTTAGCTCCTGAGGTTGAGTTTCTGGGCAGGAGGGTTGCTGCAGATGGGATTCGGCCCACCGAATCCAAAACAGAGGCGATTCGACGAGCACCCAGGCCCTGCAACACATCGGAGTTGCGTTCATTCCTGGGACCGTTGAACTATTTTGGGAACTTTCTGCTGAACTTGAACACGTTATTGGAGCCGCTACACATGCTCCTGCGTAAGGGTTGCGATTGGTTTTGGGGGGACTGTCAGGAATGGGCTTTTGATTGGGCGCGAAACGTACTTTGTTGAAACAAGTTGTTGACCCTGTACAACCCCTGTAAACGTTTAGTTCTGACATGTGATGCATCGTCCTATGGGGCTGGGTGCGTGTTGCAGCAGGGTAATGCTGAGGGTCAGCTACAACCTGTGGCTTATGCCTCCAGGTCGCGCTCACAAGCAGAACGGGGATATGGGATGGTCGAGAAGGAAGCGCTTGCATGTGTCTATGGTGTAAAAAAAATGCATCAGTACCTCTTCGGTAAGAAGTTTGAATTAGAGACGGACCACAAGCCGTTAACATCCCTATTGTCAGACAGCAAGGCTGTCAATGCCAACGCATCAGTTCACATACAGCGAAGGACTCTCACGCTGGCTGCTTATGACTACTCCATCTGACACCGGCCCGGCACTGAAAACTGCGCTGACACACTCAGCAGGCTCCCACTGGCCACCACCGAGGGGGCAGCTGAGCAAAGCGCTGAGATGGTCATGGCTGTTGATGCCTTTGACAGCGCAGGTTCCCCCATCACAGCCCGCCAGATCAAAATCTGGACAAACAGAGATCCCCCCCTATCCTTGATTAAGAAATGTGTCCTGACTGGGGATTGGGCGCCCGCACACGGAGCATGCCCTAAGGAGGTCAGACCGTTCCACAGGCGGATGGATGAGCTCTCCATCCAAGCCGACTGCCTACTATGGGGCAGCCAGGTAGTCATGTCCCAGAAGGGCAGGGAGGCATTCATCAGGGAACTCCACAGCGAGCACCCAGGCATTGTGATGATTGAAGGCCATTGCCCAGTCACATGTTTGGTGGCCTGGAATTGATTCAGACCTGGAACACTGTGTTCGCAGGTGCACGACCTGTGCCCAGATGGGTAATGCCCCCAGGGAGGCCCCGCTCAGCCCGTGGCCCTGGCCCACCAGGTCATGGTCACGCATTCACGTTGACTACGCGGGCCCGTTCATGGGGACGATGTTCCTCATTGTTGTAGATGCGTACTCGAAATGGATCGAGTGCATCATCCTGAATTCATGCACGTCATCCACCACTGAGGAAAGCCTACGTGCGATCTTTGCAACCCATGGCTTGCTGGACATCCTGATTAGTGACAATGGCTCTTGTTTCACGAGCTATGAATTCCGGGAGTTTATGTTGGGCAATGGCATCAACCACGTCAGGACTGCGCCGTTCAAGCCGGCCTCCAATGGCCAGGCGGAATGGGCAGTCCAAATCATTAAGCAAGGTATGCTCAGGATTCAAGGACCTTCCCTAAAATGCTGCCTATCGTGTCTCCTGCTGGCCTATAGATCCCGGCCGCACTCGCTCACGGGGCTCCCGCCCGCAGAGCTACTCATGAAACGGACACTCAAAACTCGGTTGTCCCTCATTCACCCAGTCCTGACCGACATAGTTGAAGGCAAGCGCAAGTCACAAAACGAGTACCATGACCGTAATTCAAGGGGGAGATGTATAGAAATAAATTATCCTGTATTCGTCCTCAATCACGCCATGGGGCCCAAATGGCTTGAGGGTGCTGTAATTGGGAAAGAGGGGAATAGGATCATTGTGGTAAAACTCGAACAATGGTCAGATATGCCGTAAGCATCTGGACCAAGTAAAAAAAAGGTTCAGCATGGACACGGAGGAACCTGAAGAAGACCATGAGATGGAGCTCACACTACCGCCAGTGAACGAGCAACAAGAGCAATCAGAAGAATGCACAGTCCCTGCGGTCAGCCCGGACAGGCCGGAATCACCACAGGTGACAGACACTCACGTCAGTGTCCAACAACCAGAGCCCCAACTGCGGCGCTCCACGAGGGAGCGCAGACCACCTGAACGACTGAACCTATGATCCCAATAAGACTTTGCGGGGGGGAAGGTGATGTCATGTTTGTAACTACAATGTAACACCACTGTATTACTGTATACACTCAACTTAGATGCACACCTTGACCACAGGGGGTGAACTTGTGGGAGACACTCCTTACCTGATCACACTGTAACACACACACCACAACCCCCAACACACTGTAACACACACACCACAACCCAACACACTGTAACACACACACCGTAACCTTACACACTATAACACACACAAAACAACCCCCGACACAATGTAACACACTAAATAAAGGGAGGTCCCACACAGGGTCATCACTTCTGGAGTCCTGTAATAAAGAGTTAAGGTCACAGAGTGGTCTTGTCCCTGGAATGTGCCTCGTGTGGTTTCATGCTGTAGAGTAAGGACTTTACACCTCCGACAGTGCGGCACTCCCTCAGTACTGCCCCTCCGACAGTGCGGCGCTCCCTCAGTACAGCACTGGGAGTGTCAGCCTGGATTGTGGGCTCAAGTCTCTGGATTGAAACTTCCATTCTAAAATCAAAATAATTTAACAAGATTAAACAATGCATGCTTTGCGACATCTGAGAACGTTGCATGCCAACCCATCAGGACTACAACGACACACTTTCACAAACTATTTTATTTATAAATTGCCACCAAGCTCCAGCCATTAAGCAGATGGATAGGAGTCGGAATCCCAGTATGGTACGCTTCCCAAACCAGCTTGCCGCCCAGTTCCTAATGGGTGCGAATTGACAGCACAATACAATCCATAATTGGGCACTAATTGTCATTAAATTATCAGCCTGAGTCACAACAACAACAGTTTGCAATTACATAGCGCCTTTAACATAGTGAAACATCCCTGGGCGCTTCACCGGAGCGATTATCAAACAAAATTTGACACCGAGCCACATAAGGAGATATTAGGACATGCGACCAAAAGCTGGGTCAGAGAGGCAGGTTTTAAGGAGCGTTCCAGAGAAGGAGAGAGAGGCGGAGGGGTTTAGGGAGGGAGTTCCAGAGGTTGGGACCCAGGCAGCTGAAGGCACGGCCACCGATGGTGGAGCGATGGGAATCGGGGGATGCTCAGGAGGCCAGTATTTGGAGGAGCGCAGAGATCTCGGAAGGTTGTAGGGACTGGAGGAGGTGACGGAGATAGGGAGGGGCGAGGGGCCATGGAGGGCCTCACAGAGGCAGTGAAGGACGGATGGTGAGGGGCCAGCAAATGGTCCCCTGAGGCTGGGAGCGCTGTTCCACCTCCCAGTGTGGGCAGCCTTCCGTTCAATAAGGGGAAGACTTCAAACGATATGAAGTAAGAATGGAAAGGAGGGGCTATGTGAGGATGGAGGAGATTCTTTGTCCGTGTCAAGGGTTATAGGCACTTTGCTGAAACTTCCCCAAGTCCTCAACCTGCTAAAGGCATTGGCCAGAGTGGTACTGAGGCTAACAGGGCAGGCCAGTCTCCGGTTCAATCCCCGGCCTACGTTGAGTTCTTTTGCCAACACCTTAAATCCGTGTCCCTCGGTTACCGACCCTCCTGCCCGTGGATCCCGTTTCTCCTTATATACTCTATCAAAACCCCTCATTATTTTGAACACCTCTATTAAATCTTCTCTTAACCTTCTCTGATCTAAGGAGAACCACCAGGATTGACACGGTAGATGCAGGGAGGATGTTTCCCCCCGGGCTGGGGAGTCTAGAACCAGGGGTCACACAGTCTCAGGATAAGGGGTCGGCCATTTAGCACTGAGATGAGGAGGAATTTCTTCACTCAGAGGGTGGTGAATCTTTGGAATTCTCTGCCCCAGAGGGCTGTGGAGGCTCAGTCGTTGAGTATATTCAAGGCCGAGAACAAAAGATTTTTGGATGTTAAGAGAATCGAGGGATATGGGGATCTGGCGGGAAAGTGGAGTTGAGGTCGAAGATCAGCCATGATCTCACTGAATGGCGGAGCAGGCTCGAGGGGCCGAATGGCCAACTCCTGCTCCTATTTCTCATGTTCTAACCCTTGCTTCTCCAGTCTGTCCATGGAACTGAAGTCCCCATCCATGGTATAATTCTGGCAAATCTCCTCTGCACCCTCTCCACTCCTAAAGTGCACTGCCCAGAATTGGCCACAATATTCCAGCTGAGGCCTAACCAGTGTTTTATAAAAGTTTAGGTAACTTCTATTAATAAAGCCACGGGTGCTGTATGCTTTTCCAACAATCGTCTCAACATGTCTTCAAAGATTTGTGCATGTACATCCCCCAGGTCCCCTACTTCCTGCATCCCTTTTAAAATTGTACCATTTTGTTTCCATCACCTCGTCAACAAAAAGGGGGAGATGAATCAACCAGTGCGCCCTCACACCAACCCTCCTCCCCCACCCTGGTACCCATCGCCCCCCTCCTCACCCCCACCCCCCTCCCCCCCCACCAGATCACTCCCTGGGGCTCATCGCCCCCCCCCTCACCCCCCCCCCCTCCTCACCCTCCTCCCCCATCACTCTAGATCACTCCCTGGGGCCCATCGCCCCCCCTCATCCCCGCTCCTCACCCTCCTCCCCCATCACTCTAGATCACTCCCTGGTACCCATCGCCCCCCCTCACCCCCCCTCCTCACCCTCCTCCCCATCACTCCAGATCACTCCCTGGGGCCCATCGCCCCCCCCCCCCTCACACCTCCCCTCCTCACCCTCCTCCCCCATCACTCCAGATCACTCCCTGGGGCTCATCGCCCCCCCCCCCTCACCACCACTCCTCCTCACCCTTCTCCCCCATCACTCCATATCACTCCCTGGTACCCATCGCCCCCCCTCACCCCCCCCCCTCCTCACCCTCCTCCCCCATCACTCTAGATCACTCCCTGGGGCCCATCGCCCCCCCTCATCCCCCCTCCTCACCCTCCTCCCCCATCACTCCAGATCACTCCCTGGGGCTCATCGCCCCCCCTCACCCTCCTCCCCCATCACTCCAGATCACTCCCTGGTACCCATTGGCCCCCCTCACCCCCCCTCCTCACCCTCCTCCCCCATCACTCCAGATCACTCCCTGGGGCCCATAGTTCCCCCCCCCAATCCCCCCCCTCCTCACCCTCCTCCCCATCACTCCAGATCACTCCCTGGTACCCATCGCCCCCCCTCACCCCCCCCCCCTCCTCACCCTCCTCCCCATCACTCCAGATCACTCCCTGGGGCCCATCGCCCCCCCCCTCACCCCCTCCCCCCACCACACCAGATCACTCCCTGGGGCTCATCGCCCCCCCTCACCCTCCTCCCCCATCACTCCAGATCACTCCCTGGTACCCATCGGCCCCCCTCACCCCCCCTCCTCACCCTCCTCCCCCATCACTCCAGATCACTCTCTGGGGCCCATCGTTCCCCCCCCCCAACCCCCCCCCTCCTCACCCTCCTCCCCATCACTCCAGATCACTCCCTGGGGCCCATCGCCCCCCCCCCTCACCCCCCCCCCCCCCACCCCGGATGAAATGTGTACCACTGGTGACGGAGTTACTTTTCAGCTATTTGTAACAACTACCTTTCCCCCCCCCACCCCCTCCCCCAACGACCAATTCGGGGGCAACGTTGAGAACTCGCCCAAAGGGTTCCGCGGCAATATCTGGCCAGGTTGAAGCGGAGCAAAGGGCGGGGGGAGATGGCCCAGTAAGCAGCCCTTGCAGGAACAGCAACCAAAAACTCTTCAGAGTCTCGGGGAGAGAGCGTGGAGGACGATGCCTCCCCCATCCCCCCCCCCCCCGCCCTCACCCCCCCTCCGCTTCCCTCCGACCTCAATCCCACCCCGAACCAACCAATGAGTCAAACACTCCTGCGTGGGATACGTCTCCTTCACAGTTCCCAAGGACACATCCCAACGCAGCGAAGAGGCTGCCACTGATCTTCGAGGACCCAAATATTCCCGTCTTGTGACAACCAGACAGCGGCATCATTCACAGCTCGGTCGCAGAATTCAGCCGCAAGAAAATCATCGTGGGAAGGACCAAGCAGCCAGTACCCCTGAGCAGAGCCGACCTAGTTTCGATATGCTGGTTGCCAGAATCATAAATTTAATAGCTTCTATAGTTAGAACCTTTGTTGTACTCGACAACCTTTGAATCGAGCAACATATGGGCTTATTTTTCATTGTGAAATGCCGGTGATCACCGTGGCAATGATACTGTGCAAAATGAATGACCTGAGATCTATAGGATATACTCTATAGCGTGTGGTGGCTGGTGTGCAACGGTCACCCCACGTTAAAAAAATCCACGCACAGGCATCTTCCACCTTTCAGGATGTGGTTCGGGATCCGGAATATTAGGTCCTTCATTGAAACACCTGGGAATTCTTTGGCGTGGAAGCAAGTCATCCTCGCTTCGAGGGACTGCCTATGATGATGATGATACATTGCTCTGAGCGTTCCGTTTATAGAATTCCTAAATCCAAGGCCATGCTATGGCCACAATGGTTTCTCCAATGCAACATCACCAACACCAAAACTCACATTACCATGTAAGGTTCAGATCACGGGTCACACACAGATTACCCAAAGGGTCTTGGGAGTTGTAAGGCGTTTTAGTAAAGAGCAGCAGCTATAAGCATAATCAGATACTACGTGCGATTGAGGTAGATGTATCAGACATACAACCCGAGACAGAGGAGATCGAACGGTGGCCCCGGAATGGACAGACGTTGAGGCAGAACGGTGATCTCCAAACAGACCCCGAGCCGGTGGAGGTGTTGGGCCGGAGCCAGTGTGGGGGCACCAAGATGTTGGGCCAAAGCCCGCATGAGATCCACTTCGAGAAAACTCCCTCCTGAGTCTGCCTGTTTCTCTCTCTCTCGGTTTTATACCTTATTTCGGTGGGCCGGTGGATATCTTGCATCTTTCCCGGTCCAGGCACAGGGGAAAGGCGACCCAGGAGCTCATTTCCTTCCTTATCTCTGTCTGAATGTCTCGTTGACCTTTCAGGACACAGTTTATCTTTAAGGATCCTTGCTACATCCCTTATTGCCATAGCGAGACCTTGAAGATCGGTGTTCCTGCCTTGACCTTAGGTCTTTGTGTCGCTGACCTGGCACAAGTATTTATTTAATAAAATCATTATTTCTTTTATAATTTGTCATTTCTTCGGAATCATGATTTCTTACATGACCAACACCAAACTCCGACCAACAACACCACCCCAACACCCCAACACCCCCCCAACACCATCCCAACACCCCAACACCACCCCAACACAACCCCAACACCAACCCCACCCCAACACCACCCAACATCAACCCAACACTACCCAACACCCTAACACCCCAACACCAACCCCAACACCCCAACACTACCCCAACACCCCAACACCACCACCACCACAACACCCAAACACCACCCCAACACCACAACACCCAAACACCACCCCAACACCCCAACACCAACACCAACACCACCCCAACACCCCAACACCAACACCACCCCAACACCACCCCAACACCAACACCACCCCAACACCACCCCAACACCCCAACACCACCCCAACACCCCAACACCACCCCAACACCACCCCAACACTCCAACACCACCCCAACACCAACACCACCCCAACACCACTCCAACACCCCAACACCACCCCAACACCAACCCAACAACCCAACACCCCACCCCCAATACCCCAACACCCCAACACCACCCCAACACCAACACCACCCCAACACTCCAACACCACCCCAACACCAACACCACCCCAACACCACCCCAACACCCCAACACCACCCCAACACCAACCCAACACCCCAACACCCCACCCCCAATACCCCAACACCCCAACACCACCCCAACACCAACACCACCCCAACATCACCCCAACACCCCAACACCAACACTACCCCAACACCACCCCAACACCACCCCAACACCCCAACACCACCACAACACCCCAACACCACCCCAACACCCCAACACCACCCCAACCCCAACACCACCCCAACACCCCAACATCACCCCAACACCCCAACCCCAACACCACCCCAACACCAACACCACCCCAAACCCAACACCACCCCAACCCCAACACCAACACCACCCAACACCACCCCAACCCCAACACCACCCCAACACCAACACCACCCAACACCACCCCAACACCACCCAACACCAACACCAACCCAACCCCAACCCCAACACCACCCCAACACCCCAACCACCACGACTTACACCGATACCAAAGCAGACACTGCCATCACCACATACCACCCTACACTGCTCTGTCCACCCAGGCCTGCACAGTACTCGCTGGGAAACGGATTCCACGCCTGGCTGTCAAGGAGGTGGGTACCTGCAGATCGAGACTGGTCCTATCAGTTTCACACTGAGATGGTGCAGGCTGCTCCATCTACCGGCCTTGTTGCAGACTCAATGCCACTCTCTTTATATCACACCATCATTTTCCCTCTCCCCTTTCTGAACTTTTAATCCCAGGTTCATCGCTGCCTGAAACACCCTGTATCGCCTGTGATGAGTTTGGATTGTTCTTTACATTGTCTATTCTTGCTCCTTTTCTTCTATTCTTCACTCCCTATCCTAAGGCACTCCCTCACTGTAGGGTATAAGGTGTCAGCTCTCTCGCCTCGAAGTCAAAAGGTCGTGGTTCAAGTACCACTCCAGAGACCTGAGCACATAAATCCGCGCTGACACTCCCAGTGCAATGCCAAGGGAGCGCCGCACTGTTGGAGGGGCAGTACTGAGGGAGCGCCGCACTGTCGGAGGGGCAGTACTGAAGGAGTGCCGCACTGTCGGAGGGGCAGTACTGAGGGAGCGCCGCACTGTCGGAGGGGCAGTACTGAGGAGCGCCGCACTGTCGGAGGGCCAGTACTGAGGGAGCACCGCACTGTCGGAGGGGCAGTACTGAAGGAGTGCCGCACTGTCGGAGGGCCAGTACTGAGGGAGCACCGCACTGTCGGAGGGGCAGTACTGAGGGAGTGCCGCACTGTTGGAGGGGCAGTACTGAGGGAGTGCCGCACTGTCGGAGGGGCAGTACTGAGGGAGCGCCGCACTGTCGGAGGGGCAGTACTGAAGGAGCGCCGCACTGTTGGAGGGGCAGTATTGAGGGAGTGCCGCAATGTCGGAGGGGCAGTACTGAGGGAGTGCCGCACTGTCGGAGGGGCAGTACTGAGGGAGTGCCGCACCGTTGGAGTGGCAGTACTGAGGGAGTGCCGCACTGTCGGAGGGGCAGTACTGAGGGAATGCCGCACTGTCGGAGGGGCAGTATTGAGGGAGTGCCGCACTGTCGGAGGGGCAGTACTGAGGGAGTGCCTCACTGTCGGAGGTGGCGACAGTTGGATGAGACGTTAAACCGAGGCCCTGTCTGACCTGCCAGGTGGATGTAAAAGATCCCACAGCCTCTATTTCGAAGAAGAGCGGGGGAGTTATCCCCGGTGTAGGGGCCAATATTTATCCCTCAACCAATATAACAAAAAATAATTTATCTGGTCATTATCACATTGCTGTGTGTGGGAGCTTGCTGTGCGTAAATTGGCTGCCGCGTTTCCCACATTACAACAGTGACCACACTCCAAAAAGTAGTTAATTAGCTGTAAAGTGCTTTGGTACGTCTTGATGTCATGAAAGGCGCTATAGAAATGCAATTCTTTCTTTTCAATTGAGCTGATAAAATAGAGAGAGAGACACACACACACACACACACAGAAACGCAAAACAGCCGTATACAGACATCACGGAAACATCGTGGCGGGGGTTAGGCTGGAGGATTCAGGTGAGAGAAGGTCACCGATCGAATGACTTATCTGCCACAAACAGCCCCCTGTCCAGCAGTCGGGGAATGTGCCCCCCCACCCCCACCCCGACCCCCCGCCTCCATCTGTCACCCGAGGCAGGCAAGGATAACTGCTAGAATCTGCAAGGTGGCACGATGCGTGTGCCTGCCAGCGCGAGTTCCCGGGGGCACGGTGTAAGCATGGCAGTGCCACTCTGCATCCATTTGGTTGGGAGCCAAACACATGAAACATAGAAACATAGAAAATAGGTGCAGGAGTAGGCCATTCGGCCCTTCGAGCCTGCACCACCATTCAATAAGATCATGGCTGATCGTTCCCTCAGTACCCCGTTCCTGCTTTCTCTCCATACCCCTTGATCCCTTTAGCCGTAAGGACCATATCTAACTCCCTCTTGAATATATCCAATGAACTGGCCTCAACAACTCTCTGCGGCAGGGAATTCACACAGGTTAACAACTCTCTGAGTGAAGAAGTTTCTCCTCATCTCAGTCCTAAATGGCTTACCCCTTATCCTAAGACTGTGTCCCCTGGTTTTGGACTTCCCCAACATCGGGAACATTCTTCCTGCATCTAGCCTGTCCCGTCCCGTCAGAATCTTATACGTTTCTATGAGGTCCCCTCTCATCCTTCTAAACTCCAGTGTATAAAGGCCCAGTTGATCCAGTCTCTCCTCATATGTCAGTCCAGCCATCCCTGGAATCAGTCTGGTGAACCTTCGCTGCACTCCCTCAATAGCAAGAACGTCCTTCCTCAGATTAGGAGACCAAAACTGTACACAATATTCCAGGTGAGGCCTCACCAAGGCCCTGTTTCACTGTAGCAACACTTCCCTGCTCAAAACATTCCAGAAGATTTGTCAAGCATGATTTCCCTTTCACAAATCCATGCTGACTTGGACCGATCCTGTCACTGCTTTCCAAATGCTCTGCTATTTCATCCTTAATGATTGATTCCAACATTTTCCCCACTACTGATGTCAGGCTAACCGATCTATAATTCCCCGTTTTCTCTCTCCCTCCTTTTTTAAAAAGTGGTGTTACATTAGCTACCCTCCAGTCCATAGGAACTGATCCAGAGTCGATAGACGATTGGAAAATGATCACCAATGCATCCACTATTTCTAGGGCCACTTCCTTAAGTACTCTGGGATGCAGACAATCAGGTCCCGGGGATTTGTTGACCTTCAATCCCATCAATTTCCCCAACACAATTTCCCACCTAATAAGGATATCCTCCAGTTCCTCCTTCTCACTAGACCCTCGGTCCCCTAGTACATAGAAACATAGAAACATAGAAACATAGAAAATAGGTGCAGGAGTAGGCCATTCGGCCCTTCGAGCCTGCACCACTATTCAATAAGATCATGGCTGATCATTCACCTCAGTACCCCTTTCCTGCTTTCTCTCCATAGCCCTTGATCCCTTTAGCCGTAAGGGCCATATCTAACTCCCTTTTGAATATATCCAATGAACTGGCCTCTGCGGCAGGGAATTCCACAGGTTAACAATTCTCTGAGTGAAGAAGTTTCTCCTCATCTCAGTCCTAAATGGCCTACCCCTTATCCTAAGATTGTGTCCCCTGTTTCTGGACTTCCCCAACATCTGGAACATCCTTCCCGCATCTAACCTGTCCAGTCCCGTCAGAATCTTATACGTTTCTGTGAGATCTCTGGACCCTCGGTCCCCTAGTACATCCGGAAGGTTATTTGTGTCTTCCTTCGTGAAGACAGAACCAAAGTAGTTGTTCAATTGGTCTGCCATTTCTTTGTTCCCCATTATAAATTCACCTGAGTCCGACTGCAAGGGACCTACATTTGTCTTCACTAATCTTTTTCTCTTCACATATCTATAGAAGCTTTTGCAGTCAGTTTTTATGTTCCCGGCAAGCTTCCTTGTGCCCGCTGTGTCCGCCTGATCACTCCGTGTCAGAAGCCCAGAGTCTCATCTCTCTTACAGGAAGCAGATGGCCCCTTAATGGCTTTTACAGTCAGCGGGGCTCAGGTTGTGGGGCTGACTGACACACTGCATTACAAGTGAGACTCCCTCCCTGGCCTCGGCAAAAACTTTACCCCCCGCCCCCCCCCCCGCCTCGCCCCCCCCCTTCCCACCCACACTCGCACACCCCCACACCCCCCGACAACCTCTCACGCAGCAGAATCTAGAGGACAGAGGATTTAAACGGAAGCCATCTCTGCTCTCTGTCACCCAGGCTTAATGAGGAGACGCTATAATCCCATTCTCACGCGAGTCTAATCATTATTGTTGCAATCCCAGCACGTTCGGCGACATTGTTTGGTCCATTCTTTAACACAATCGTTCAACCGTTTATCGATAATGTTTTAAGTGATTGTAAAAGAAAGAAATCTTGCATTTATATAACGCCTTTCACGACCACCGGATGTCTGAAAGCGTTTTACAGCCATTGAAGTATTTTTTGGAGTGTAGTCACTGTTGTAATGTGGGAAACGCAGCAGCCAATTTGCGCACAGCAAGCTCCCACAAACAGCAATGTGATAATGACCCAGATAATCTGTTTTAGTGATGTTGATTGCGGGATAAATATTGGCCCCAGGACACCGGGGAGAACTCCCCTGCTCTTCTTCGAAATAGTGCCATGGGATCTTTTACATCCACCTGAGAGAGCAGACGGGGCCTCGGTTTAACGTCTCATCCTAAAGACGGCACCTCCGACAGTGCAGCGCTCCCTCAGTACTTCCCCTCCGACAGTGCGACGCTCCCTCAGTACTGCCACTCCGACAGTGCGGCACTCCCTCAGTACTGTCCCTCCGACAGTGCGGCGCTCCCTCAGTACTGCCCCTCCGACAGTGCGGCGCTCCTCAGTACTGCCCCTCCAACAGTGCGACGCTCCCTCAGTACTGCCCCTCCGACAGTGCGGCGCTCCCTCAGTACTGCCCCTCCGACAGTGCGACGCTCCCTCAGTACTGCCCCTCTGACAGTGCGGCGCTCCCTCAGTACTGCCCCTCTGACAGTGCGGCGGCTCCTCAGT